>NW_028270152.1:71110655-71262458 GCF_037043375.1 Chiloscyllium plagiosum
CGCCGCCTTCACTATCCTATCTACCTGCGACTCCACTTTCAAGGAGCTATGAACCTGCACTCCAAGGTCTCTTTGTTCAGCAACACTCCCTAAGACCTTACCATTAAGTGTATAAGTGCTGCTAAGATTTGCTTTCCCGAAATGCAGCACCTCCCATTTACCTGAATTAAACCACATCTGTCGCTTCTCAGACCATTAGCCCATCTGGTCCAGATCCTGTTGTACTCTGAGGTAACCCTCTTCGCTGTCCACTACATCTCCAATTTTGGTGTCATCTGCAAACTTACTAACTGTACCTCATGCTTGCATCCAAATCATTTATGTACATATAACGTACACAAATTATATTTATGGCCTGCACAGAATGCTCTCTGCTACCTGGACTGGTGGAGCTACATTAACACTCAAGCTCCATATTGTCATCCATATGAAAGCAGCCCATTTGACTGGAACCATACTGCTATCTCTGTCAATTCCAGCTAGTGGTGGAGTGTACTGTCTGCAGGATTTACTGCTGTGATCCACCCGATTCCTCCCTGGCCTGCATCCACTACCACCCAGATGGGGGTGGAGATAGCAGATGCTTAGGAATCACTTGCCATCCAGGCTCCACACAACCTGACTTGGAACAATATCACCAATCCATCTGTTGCTGTAGCACGGTTCTTGCATTCCCTGTCAAACAGTACTTTGAGTCTCCTGAATTGCAAAGACCGCAGTGGTTAACCATGACAAATAAGAAATAGGAACAGAAGACTCCTATTTGACTTGACCCCTCAAGTCTACTCCACTGGTTCAAGGCAGCAGTTGTATACCACTTTCTCAATGGTAGTTAGGGGAGGTGATGGCCTAGTGATATTATCGCTGGACTGTTAATCCGAGGGCTTGGTAATGTTCTAGGGAACCTGGATACGAATCCTGCCTTGGGAAATGATGTAAATTGAATTCAATAAATATCTGGAATAAGGCATCTAGTGATAGTGACGCCATTGTCAATTGTTAGAAAAACCCATCAGGTTCATTCATGTCCTTTAGGGAAGGAAGCTACTGTCCTAACTTGGTCTGGTCTACATGTGACTCCAAACTTTCAACCCAAATGCCCTCTGGGAGATTCAGAGCAGATAATGGATGCTACATTGGACATGGACATCATCTAGCCAATGAATGAATTTTAAAAAAATAGTTGAGATTAGCAGTAAATAGCAGACTAGTCAGCAGTGCCTTCCTCATGTCAACAAATTTCAAAGAACTGTTTCCAATTAAAGTTAATTAACAGTTAATGGTAGTGCTCTGGGGAGTGTTGAGAACACAGCAATCATAGGTGCACATTCATAGTTTCTTGAAAGTGGCATTGGAGGTAGACAGGGTGTGAAGGAATTTGGCACCCTTGCCTTCCATTGGTCAAAACATTTAGTACAGGATATATGTTGCAGATGTATGAGATCGGTGAAGCCACTTCTGGAATACCACATCCAATTCTGGTCACCTTGCTGTAGGAAGGATGTTTAACTAGAAAGGGCACAGAAATCTACAAGGATGTCGCTGGGACTTGGAGAGTTTGAGTTATAATGAGAAGCTGGATAGATTGGGACTTTTTTTTTGCTGGAGCATTATAAAATCATGACGGATGTAAATAAGGTGAAAAGCCAAGGTCTTTCTCCCAAGGGTAGGGGAGCCAACACTAGAGGACTTAGGTTTAAGGTGAGAGGGAAAAAATTTAAAAGGGACCTGAAGGGCAACTTCTTTGCACAGGGTGATGTGTATATGGAATGAATTGTCAGAGGTGGTTATAGAGGCGAGTGCAATTACAGCATTTAAAAGACATTTGGACAGGTACATAAATAGGTTGAGAGAGAGATATAGGCCAAGTACAGGCAAATGGGACTAGTTCGGTTTAGGATACCTGGTTGGCGTGGGTGAGTTGGACTGGAGGGTCTGTTTCCATGCTGTATGACTCTCGAGGGAATCCTGATTGTGGCTTGTGTAACTAGGAGCACCAGACCGTATCAGTCATGAGGGGAGGCTCCAGCTGTCCCTTTACTTGCCCCACCCTGGCCAGATGGGAGCCTGAATTCGCTTGGTCCCTGTCCAAAATGAATGGTAGCATCCTTGATCCCTTCACTGATCCTTCTAAATTCATTCCCTGGTCTGTGCTGCATGAACTAATCCTCCTCCTGGACACAGTGAAGTTTGCATTAAAAACTTGAGTCTTTGTGAATTGATAAATTGAAGCGTTTGCCTGTTGTTCCAGATGATTTGTGCAGTCTTAAGATCTGGATTACATTCTGAGCAGTTCCAGCTGAAAATCTATAGACTGCTTTATTCAGTGGCCTACAGCTGTCTGGCCAGATTGTAGAGCTTTAACTTTCTGCAGATGTGGCAGAATTTTAACAACTGTGCAAATTTACTTTAGTAATTTCTCACATTTTGAATTTCTAAACAAATCCATGAGAGACTAACATATCAGGGCAGTTTATCTCTGGAATCTGAGGAATTTGTAGCTTGTTCTGACTATTTGTTATGAATGAGCTTTTTATTTTTAAATTCACCATTGTATCTTCCCTCTTCCGTGCTTGGGTTGTGTTCCAAGGGGCATGAGCCAGTCCGCTGTACTGCATACAAGTGCCTTGGCCCTTTGTGAACCCAGATACTCGGTCTCAATGTTAGCACCCAGTATCTTTACTTCACAAAATAATCCACAGGATTAATATTGAGTTTTAATAAATTCATAGCTAAAAACTTGTACATTTATTGTCTTCCTCAGTTGCCTTTAAAAAGGTTATGGTTGTCTAGCTTTAGTTCATAAAGACCTGTGTGGCAAAGGTGCTTCTGTGCTGTAGGGAGTTCCAGCAGTTTGACTCCTGGAATGCTGATGGAATGGCGCTGTTGTATATCTCTGTCAGGATTGGATGAGTCTAGGAGCTGATGGTGTTCCTTCACATCTGTGCTGTTCCCCATCATAGATGTTAGAGGTCACTGCTTTGGGAAGTGACTCCTACTTCCTATCAGTTCCCACTGACCAGAATTCAGGAGCCAAAATATCTCTTCCCATTCCCAGGAACACAGATGTATATGTACTGATTCACTTGCCCCTGTGTGCATGTTATTGCGCAAGTGCAAGCACGCACACGGACATACTCCACCTCTCTTTATCTCCCCCCCCCCCCCCCCCTCTGTTGCTTACAGGTGGTGTTCAGGTTTATATATAGCCCACTAATCCTCCCACCACTTGTAGACAATCTTATCTCAAAGGCTGCTTACAAATATGTGAACGTGGTGGACATGCTTTACAAGAATGGTACAAGCAAATCTTACCTCTAAGCGCATTAAGGACATGTTAGGGCAGGTGAGAAAAAGCTACTCGGTTTGAGTAGCACCTTAAAGAAGACAGGAGAGGTGGAGAAATTTCAGAACTTGGGGCCTTAGCAGCCAGAGGTAGAGCCAATTGTGATGGAATGATTAAATTCAGAGAGGTTAATGAGTTGAGAATTGGAGGAGCACAGATCTTGGAAAACTGGTGCTGGAGGAAATTAGAGGTGTAATGGCCTGGAGAGAATTTGGAATAAAGCTGAGTGAGACTTGTAAAGCCATTGCAAACAAGGAGCCAGTACAGCTCAGTAAACACAGGGGTAATGGGTGAACAGTACTTGGTGGAAGTTAGGACCTCCAATTTATGGAAGGAGTCTGATTAGGAGTATATTGGAATGGTCAAGTTGAGAGCTAATGTAGGCATGGATGAATGTTTCAGCAACACCGTATGACACAGGCAGAGTCTGACAAAGTTATTGAAGTAGAAATGTGATTTTAATAACCATGAAAATATATGGTGTAAAGGTTGCCTTGGACTCAAATATGACATCAAAATTGTCAACAGACTGCCTCAACTAATTGTTGGGAAGACGGATGGAGTGATCAGAGAACAGAGTTTCTGTCACAAATCTAAAGTAATCTCTTTAGTTTTCCGAATATTTAGTTGGCAGTAATTTCCTTCCATCCAGGTTTGGTTATCGGGTAAGCTCTTCTGAAATAATGATTGGTCAAAGAGTTGAAATAGAGCTAGCTGCTATCAGCATACATATGAAAAATCATACTTGCTTTTGAATAATACATTCAGACAAATAAGAGAACAAGAACAGCGTTGTTTAGAGTTTGTCAGAGGTACATTGTCATTTTTTCTGATTTTTGGTCAGAATGTTTGGTATAGTGACCACAGTGGAACCTTGACTAGAGGAAAGACTGCAGCAATTTGGGAGGTGACACGTGTTCAAGAGCTTTAGAAATAAAGGGGAGGTTGGAGGTGGGGTAATGGTTTGCAAGGGCAGAAAGGTTAAAAGTTGTTTTTGAAGAGTGTTATGATAGTAATTTGAAGAGGGAATACAGAGGAGAATAAACCGATAACTATCAGCTGAATGGAAACGAGATGGATGTTAGATGGCCAGCAGTGTTGTGGGAATAGTTTCGAGGGAGTAGGCGATGGTCTCATGAACAAGATAAGCTGACATGGGTGTGCAGGATGTTAGTTGAGAAACACCAGATTGATGTGGGGTTGAGGCTAGGGCAGGGGGTCATCCGAGAGGGCATTTGGCCTGGTGAACTAAAAGGAGGAAGGACAACCACATAACTGATCAGATGATTTTGATCTTGCTGACAAAGATGTCCATAAAGCTGCTCCTGCTTATTGGAGGTGAGGCTTAGGCAAAATTAATTTGTTCTTTCTGAAATGAAAATATTTTGCTTTCGACTCTGTTAGTGGAGTCCAGCCCTTCTAACTGTTAGAAGTTGCATAGTCACTATATCTTGAATCATGGAAAATGCTACCTCCGAAGTAACTTATAAAAGTGAGGAAAATCAGCTGGATAGTAACCAGTATAAAACAACTTCAGCCATGCAGCTGAGATCCATGTGGCTCATTTCCAACTTTGAACATTCCACTTAGAAGGAAACATTTAAGGATGTTGAATCTTGAAAGAAGTCAATATGTTGTTAGCTGTACATTTGTTGTCCATCTCTAAAAGGTAATGCTGGGCCTCTGCCTTGAACTGTTTCATGCCTTGAGGTAAATGTTTTGAGTTCTGGGATTTTGACCCACTGACAGTGATGGGATGGCAATATAATTCCAAGTCAGGATGATGTGTAGCTTGAACGGAACTTGCAGCTGGTGTTGTTCTTGCACATCCACTGTCCTTATGGCCATAGAATTCATGGGATTTGGAAGGTTTAGTTGAAGGAGCCTTGGTGAGAAACTGCAGCAATCTTCCATGTGCCAAACACCCTCAGTTTTGAAGGAAGTAAATATATTAATTTGAAGATTAGAGCTGGACTACTTTACCTGGATGCCGTCAAGCTGCTTGTGTTGTTGAAGCTGCACTCATCCAAACAAATGGGAAGCATTCCATCGCATTCCTCATTTGAGCCTTGCAGTTGGTGGATTTCAGAAGTCAGGTAATGAGTTACTTCCCTTAGATTTCCCAATCTCTGACCTCCTGTTGTAGCCACACTATTGGTATGGTTAAGTCCAGTTCCATTTCTGGTAAATAGGAACCTGTTGGATGTTAATAGTAGCAAATTCAGTAGTAATGCAATTGAATATCCACAGGAGATGGACTGTTGTCAGGGATGGTGATTATTTGAAGGGAATTATAATCCCTTCAATTTATCAATTATAATCCAAAACCTGAATGTTCAATTTGGATATGGACATGGATTGCTTCAGTATCTATCTGAAGAGTAGTGAATGAACATTTGGAGGGCATATAAATAGTTAATCTAGAATATTACTTCAGTTTGAACTCTAACCTCAAGCTATTTCAACATAGACCATTTGGTTCTGCTGTTCAATTCAATTCGTCCTACACTTTGCTCTTGTCCCATTTCCCTGTTAGAGTTTGAAATTAGAAACTATACCAGTAAATCTAGTGAACGCTGGTTCAAACTAGTGGGCGTTCACAAAATGTGAAGAATAAACTTCCCGATAAAGTAGTAGAGGTTAAAAGTCTGGAATTGTGCAAGCAGTTGCATGCTGCAGTTGTGGGGGGAGGTGGGAAGCATTGGGATCCTTCTGGATAGATGGTTGAATGAAAAGGAACAAAGTGTATTTTTCTGTAATTCTCATATGCACAATCCTGAGCTATGCTGGGGCATGGAAAGGTCAGGTCATGAGATAAACGGAGCCCATTAAAGCATTAATTTTCGATTTGTTTTCTATGGCAGGAAAAACATCTCCTGAGTCATGTTAATGAAATCCAAATGCAACGCCATCTAGGTCTGTGTGCAGTTTCCCTTTTAAATGTAGCCTAACCTGTGAAACAGACTTTTTTGTTTCAGAGCAAGGAAGGAAAGGGCAGATCTGCTGGTGTCATCCAGCTTTTGAACTGTAGCATTGTTGAGCTGGATTTTGTTTTTAAAAAATCATCAATGTTGTTGTACAGCTTCTATTCACTTTTGAGTTTTTTTTAGTTGAATGGTCATTACTCCTGTCTTTTGGTTGCCACTAAGTACAGTTCAGGAGTTGGCAACACATGTATTCTGTTTTGAGATGACACATGTATTCAAGAAAAGTGTCAGCTAAGGATTTTAGGATTGTGCAGAATTTGTGCTTACTTACAGAAGCTACCAGCTTCAAAGCTGCCCAGTACAGCAATCTCTGCTTTTCCAAACTCCACTAAATCTAAGCAGAAATTCTTGGAGCAGCAGCACCTTTTTAAAATTCTGTTCTTTTTTGTTCAAATCTCTCCATGTCTTTGCATCCCTGTCTTTATAAACACCTCCAGCTGTCCAACCCTGAGACCTTCACATTTCTCCATATAGTTGGATGAGATGGCACAGATAGCAAAGTGGCCACAGAGTCTGTCTCTCCTTTTCTTCTCTCTTCCACCTCCCTCCCAAGTTGTTTCAGAGCATTGAACAACTGGCAACTTTGGGACCTGAGGTTGCTAATAGTCCATCATTTTGCCTCTATATTGTCCCAGTCAGTCAGTTCACCCGTGTGCATGTATCAGGCAGTATCTAACAGATCTATCTCATTTGCATTCCTTTTAGAAATCCTGTTTTATTTTACATAGTTCAGAAACCTGGGTGCTATTTGACCTCCATAGTTAGGAGTTTACTTTGTATAAAGTAGCCAAAGACTTGTTCGAATGCTCCCCCATGTTCACAGGCTGGTTACAGCCGTGGTTTTATGGATCAGTGCAGAGTAATTAAATTAGATTAGAAGTGTAATAAAAAGCAGCCAGAGGGGAAGAGTCCCAGTGATTGAATGCAGTATTATCTCTAAACACCAAGAGTCAAGGCTGCAGATACGTTCATCTCCAACGAACCTGCCTTTGGTTTTCTTTTGTCAATTTTCTGCTCTCTTGATCTCTGCTAGGGTCTGCTAACCTCTCCACAGCACACTGCCCCATTGGGCACTCATGAGCTTAAATAGTGAGGCCCAATTTACAAATGAAAAACTGAGCCATAGAGATTGAGGTTTGAAGCCCTGCTCCAGGTGGTCTGAGTTCAACATATGGGCTGTCTTTCTAATGGAATGTTAAACTGGGGCTCTTCTTTCTCAGGTGGCTATAAAAGAAATATAAATATGCACATAGGAGTTCTCTCTGTTCTGGCGATTATCTATCCCTTAATCAGAATCGCTGAAGCAGATTATGTGGGAATTATCACATTACTGCATGCAAGACTTTGCTGAGCTTAATTAGCTGCCTTTAGTCCATTGGATGAGCTGATACACTTAACAAAGAACTGAATGTTGAGAGAATATTTGAGGTAATAAAGCTTTACAGTAGGGAAAGGAATGTGTTAGGCTGATTATTGGAGAGTAGGGTGTGACTTTAAGTGGCAAACCAAGAAAAAGAATGGTAGTAGTTCTGAAGGTGATTAAAGATTATGAAGGATGAAGACACATGTCCACAAGCATTGTAAATGAGGATGTTAATGATATTTGATAGGGAGTGAATGCTAAGATGCATGGGCAAAATTTGCTTGCTGAAAGAGTGGTTGTGAAGTTACAGGGATGAAGGGCTCAGTTGGGCAACATGTGCGAGGAGCTAAGCGTTCAGAATTCTATTGGGCGGACAGTGAAAGCCTTTTTCCGAGGATGGTGATGGATAGAACGAGGAGGCATAGCTTCAAATTGAGGGGGGATAGATATAGGACAGATGTCAGTTTCTCTACTCAATAATAGGGCAGTGGAACCCACTGCCTGCAACAGTTGAAGACTTGCCAACTTTACAGGCATTTAAATGGTCATTAGATAGGCATACGGGTGAGAATGGAATAGTGTAGGTTAGATGGGCTTCAGATGTGTTTCACAGGGTGGTGCAACATAGAAGGTCAAAGGCCCTGTACTGCACTGTGGTGTTCTATGTTTGAGCCTACTTTGCTGCTCTGGGGAAGTGGGGATAGCAGTAGCTGGTGAAGTACATGTTTGTAGATCTCAGGATAGCTAAAGGTTCCAAAATGTGTCATCTTGGTACTCCTTGGCTGACTAGACTATCTGTAGCACCCATTACCTGGCACAAAGTGCCACACTCATGGGCAGTAACTAGGGGAATTTTTTTCTTGAAATTAGTTTTGGGACAGGAGATTGGAATTGACCTAAATTTCAACGTTATTAGTGCAAAGTTGATGCAGGCTAGAAACATACGGTGACCTCTTCATGTAAATGGTGGTGGTAATGTGAAACTTTGAGTGAGAGAAACATAGCACAGCAGTGAGCAAGGGTGCAACTGATGTAGGCAGCAGATGTTTGGCAGTGGGCTTTGAATCTTTCTGTCCCCACCCTGGTCCCACAGGAACAAGTTGATTCATGTGAGCTCCATCCTTTTCAAATGCATTTTTTAGCAGCATCTAACTTTATATATTTTTCTTTTGTGCCTATTACATTGATCTTATCTCCTTTACAATCTGACTGCATCTCTTCCCAACCTGACCTCTTTAATTACTCTGTCCAATTTGAAATCCAGCGTCCACAGCCCCACCTTGACTCCCTGTTCTCTCATTCTCTCTTCTCTTTTTCCCCTCTCTCTTTCCCTCTTCCTATCTGTCTTTTTTTCTCTTTGCCTCGTGCATTGTCTCCCATTTGCTCTTTCTTCCTGTGTTCTCTCTCTACTTTAATCCCAGGGAGAGGTTGTGCTGTGAACAGCCGCAAACCCCAAAACTTTTCCAAACTTATGCAACAAACGCAGGGTGCTTTTGTTGTGCTACACAGAGCCTTTGTGTGCATACAGAAAATCCTGACTCTGCATTTGTTTTGAAGTGGCCAACATAATTAACATGGGTGTGGGGAAGCATTGAGGTTAATGAGGGAGAGAAATTTTCGCAAAATATTCAGATCAAACTTCAACTTTCTATTACACCACATTATATATCAAACCAGGTTGCTAAGCTTGTCAAACTTTTCCAAACATCCCATGTTTTTTAAAACAAACTATCATGCAATAGTTTAGCAAACACCCTTCAGCCTCCGAATGAAACAACGTCTGCATCCCAAACAATTTCATATTCTGCTTTGTTTCACTTGTTTATTTTAAATTTCTCTCCTTTTGACCTTCACTGCCAACAGATTTCATTACAGGTGATATATTTGTTATAGTTTCCACGTGAACTGGCAGCAGTTCACCTCAAACGACAGTTGCTTTTCAAGTCTGACATTTGTGTTGCTTTCAATTATGTGGGGTTTCATAGCCTAGACTTGTCCTCCTTTCACCACATGACCAACTTAACTAACTCTACTGAGGAGCACTGGGTGCTGACTGAATGGGGAAGTGGTGTTGAGCTCTTCTCGCTCTAGCCCCAGTAAGCTAGTCTGAAATGGGGCACACTTACTGTGCTGTACAGGGTCTGATTGGATCAGTCAAATAAATGGCACAGTATTTTAAAGAGTACCTGCAGCAACTTGTGGAGGTGATAACACCATGTAAATTGGGGTGGAAATGTTAAGAGGAACATAGCATGGCTGTGAACTAAGATGTAATTGTTGTAGACAGCAGATGTTTGGCAATGGGATTTACATCTTTCTGACCACACCCTGTTCCATCAGACCAAACTAATGCCTGAGCGCTCCAATTTTGGAGTGAATGGAACAGCTCTTTTTTTCAGATGCTGCTGCTGAGGGCACTTAAAAATCTTTATTATCCTTTGCGTCATGTGTCACTCTGATCTGTGTATACACTACAATGTGGCACATCTCCCTGCACTCCCTTTCTCCTGATGAAATATTTCTGAACTATAGTCACTATTGTAATATCGGAAACATTCCAGCACTGTCAGCTCACTGAATCATAGAATTATTTTGGTGCGGAAACCCATTGTCTTCACTGGCTCTGAACAAATCGCCTTGTCATTATCCCACTTTCTCCTATAACATTCTTCCTTTTCAAAAAACATTCTGGTTTCCTTTGCCACGGTTTGAGCTTGCATCCACCACGTTCCCAGACAGTGTTTTAGACAATAATCACTTGGTGTTTAAAAAGTTTCCCTCATGTCACTTGCTCACTTTGCCAATTCCATGCCCTCTTGCTCTTCTGCTCAGGCAATAGTGTGATACCAATATAGGAACAAGCGTAGGCCATTCAGCCCCTCAGGCTTGTTCCACTACTTACCATGTCGGTTTCAGTGATGGTTAAGGGGTGAATATTGATCAGGACAGAGGAGAGAATTCTGCGGTTCTTCAATATGCTTTCCTGGGGACTGTTGTATCCATCCAGACAGGGCTATGTTTAATGTCTCATCTGAAGGACGGCACTGTATCAGTAATGTGCTGAAATGTTGGCCTAAATTAATGTTCTACAATCTAGTGTGCATCTTGAGATCTACACCAACTTCTGGGCACATGAGCCATATCAGGCACTCTGTACAAATTGTGGGATTGAAGGTGACATCATCCTTCTCTGTTTAGTGAAGTACCACATGGAGAAGTATATTTAACCTTGCAGCTATCTTTGTGCTTGTGTTAAATGTGACTTGTCTATTGGGCTTTGCAGTACTGCTGATCAGGTAAATGTTGGCAGTGGCTCCTGTTTGTGAAGTTGACTGAAGATCTAACTATAACTTTTTCCTCATAAGGGCTGCCACTACGATCACTGCTGCCAGTTACTGTTTTTAAAAACATTTGATATCTATCAGATTAGTGCTGAGCACTGGTTGGCATGCTGAGCAGTACAAAGTGATTTAAAGTGAATTCCTTTTGAGAATGGAAGGCCCAGTGCTTCAGTGGACTATCTCTCAACCTGGTGAATCCCCTTCACCACCACCACCACTCCCTAAACCCCCCCCCAACCCCCCCTCTGCCTGAGCTCTGGATAGGGTCAGTGTTGGATTTACTGTGACTTCCTGCAAGTACGGTCTATAGCTTCCTGCCCAGGTGACCAGGAGAGGTAGAACTGGATCCTGTGAGAATGACACTGCACTGCAACTCAATAGGAATTGACTGAAAACAACACATGCTGGAAATCAGTGGGTCAGGCAACATCCATGGAGAGAGAGAGCAAGCAAATATTTCAAGTGTAGATGATTCTTCAGAGCTGAAGTGAAGTGTGGACGGGGCAGCATTTATGGTATAGTTGGGCGTGGTGGGTGTAGGCTAGGGTAGAAAAGATGTTGAAAACCTATCAACTTGTTTTCTAAGTCAATGCTCTACAAACCCCCAACTGATTAGCATAAATGCTGTCCCCTCCCCAATTCACTTCAGCTCTGAAGAGTAATCTAGACTTGATGTTTGCTTGCTGTCTTTCCATGGATGCTGCCTGACCCGCTGTGATCTCCACCATTTGTTTTCAGTACAGATTCCAGCATCTGCAGTAATTTCCTCCTTAAGTAAGAATTGACATCATTCTGGGAAGGAGAAAGAAAGAGAGGGGGACAGTGAGACTGAGAGGAGGCACTCCTAAAAGTAATTATGAATTAGCATCCTTCCCATTAGGACAGGGGGTGATGCCATAGGAAGGAATCCTGTATGGATATGCTACAAATTCTGAAGGACAATCTAAAAGTCAAAGAGCATACACTTAATATAATCTATTCCTGCCATAACCAATTGTAACTATAAAATGTGCTGTCTGTTAGAATTACAAGTAGTACAGATTCTATCTTGCCTAGTTTTGGATCCATCGAAGTGGATGTTTTTAGACTAAATTGAAATAACCACTGCAACTGGAAGATCCATGATAAACAATGGTAAATTAAATTGAAAACAGTTAAATTAGTTGTGAAGTGCTGCACGTGGATGTTGAAGTAGTTATGAAGTTGAGGGAGTGGTGTCTGTAGATATTGAGCTACACATGTCCAACTATTGTAATAAAGGTGTATTAGATTATAAACTAGTCGTGTTGAATCATATACAAAAATCTGTGCATTTAATTTGTATTCAGACTAATACCCGACAGTTGGTCTAAACCTAATCAACAGTAGTGGCTACTATCAACCGTTGTCTACCACCTTCTCTTTTAGCTTTAATCTCTGAAGATGGCTTCAGTATTTAGTTGCAACTGCAACAACATTGGTATGGCAATACTGTAATTATTGGAATCTTCCACCAGTGAAGGAGAACCTCCAGTCCACCCTGCCAGTGGTGAACAAGTTAATTTAGTCCTATAATCCTTTGCTGAATCTATAATCCTACAAACAGCTCCTTTGTGTTTTCAGGAATCTACCCAATGAGATTTTGAAAGTTTCTATTGAATTTTGTTCCACTGCAATGTGACAATGTGTGATAGCAATAAGCAATCATTAACTTTGATTTCTCTTCACAGATGCTGCCAGACCTGCTGAGCTTTTCTAGCAACTTCTGTTTTTGATTCCAATTTACAACATCTGCAGTTCTTTCTTTATAATTTTTGAAAGGGTTCAGTTGCCACACCATAGAGAAATGAGTAGAAAAACGACTATTGTTCTAAAAACCTTTTGAAAAATGCAGAAATGTTCATGGCTGCATTTTGACCCCTTTCAACACCCAGTCTTAAACAGTTCAACTTCACTTACTTTGTGCACATTTATTAAAGAACACTTAATCTTATGTAATGTTTCCATTTATGAAAGGTTAAGGTCGCACCATTGAATTTCATCAAATGGCGATTGTATATTGGTAGCTTTTTCAGGAATTCTTATACTGCTTTACAACCAGTGATGTAGCTTTTATGTATATTCACTATTGTAATGGGTCTAGTGATTTGAGGTGGCTTGTGTAAATAGATAAAAACATGAAGAAAAGAATATGTTCCCAGGGTTGAAAGTTGAGGGTTGTAAAATCATGTGTACCATATATGCTGTAGGCTGCATGGCTGATTCTCAGCTATAAAGTGTTACAAGTCATGGAAATCCTCAATCGCAAGTACGGTTAAATATATTCACTTTTGTGATCCTGAAACTAATCAGACGAATGATGTGGCGGTGCTGGTGTTGGACTGGGTGGACAAAGTTAGAAGTTACACACACCAGGTTATAGTCCAACAGGTTCATTTGGAAGTACAAGCTTTCGGAGCACTGCTCCTTCGTCAGGTAGCCAGATGAAGTCTCTCCACAGAAGCTACCAGACCTACCGAGTTTCTCTAGCACTTCGTTTTTATTTCAGGTTTCCAGCTGGAAATCCAGGCTGCAGAGGTTCAAGGGCAGGTCCCTGCCAGCTTCTCCGGGGAACTAGAGGTATAGGCAATAAACGCTGACCCACCCCTATAGTAGTCACTGGAAATTAATTAAGATAAAGTTCACAGTATTTTGCTTTTATTTTGTTTTATATTTGCACTGTTCCCATTGCACTATAAATGCACTTTACAAATATGGCATCTCCAACATTAAAGGAATGTGAATGAGCCATGTAAGGTTGTCATCCTTTTCACGCACACACGCACGCACGCACGCACGCACGCACGCACACACACACACGCGCACACACACACACGCACACACACACACCCCTCCTCAGTCAAAGCAAAATGCTCAGACATAGTATGGTTTTACCTCCTTCATCTTTATTCTGGGCCATGGAGGAAGAGAGAATGATCGCCCATGTGCACAGAGACATGAATTCTCAGTCTTCTCTGGAAGAGTAGTTTCTTAATGAATTATATAGTCATTTTACAGGGGGAAGCCTCCAGATAAGGCAACATACATATTGGTTGGGTGACCGTTACAATCAGTGAGTGTCAATAGTAAAGATTAAACCATCTGTAAACCATGAATGTTCTTAACTTTAACTGGCTTCACATAATGGATACTTTTCACCTTGTTAAACTGACCTTACATACTGAATTCTTCCAATATTGTTAAATGGCTTTACATGATGCTTTTCCACGTTGTTAACCCATTACCCTTGCCTCCGGCAGCTCATTGTTAACTGTAAGCTCTTATCTGATCTGAGTCATGCTCAGCTGATCCCTCTTGTTTCACAAAACTCAAAACTTTTCCCCTACCTGCTTATACCTTAGACACTTTCTCATTCCCTCTTTATCATTTCATGATAGCCATCTAGATGGCTCTACCAGCTTTCATAAGACTCTGACAGCCAGTATTTAAGCAAAGTATTGGCACACAGCATACAATGACCGCAACAAAAAAAAACAGTAAGCAGAATTTGAAGAATCCTCCCATGTGGGGAAAAAAATTCACCAATAAAGTTCTTAAATCTGCAGTCCTTAGTGACCACTCCATCATCCCCTCCAAGTCGAGTGGAAATGAACTAGTTCTCCAAAATCTCCTTTAGTAAAGTCCAACCTGAAATCAAAATTTAGTCTGTTCTTGCATCACTCCTCTGGAATTTGATTCCTTGGATAAGGGCAGATAAATGCTTAACAAAACTGACAAGACTTCAATCCTTCTGGAGATGCTTCAGATGGAGGATACCAGCACATCTGAGTGTACAGTGCAGCAGGCTAGGTGAATGCAGCATTCTTTGCTGCTTCTGCTCCCCCTCTGCTATTAAATGTAACAAAGCCAACTGGCTTGTTGTGATGTTAGCTTGATCAGAGAACCTTCATATCCCTTAAATGATCGAAAGACAAGGTAAAGCTCACTTTTCATACTCGTGACTGACCCAACTCTTTCTTTAAACCGGCATTGTAGAATTTGAAACAAATCAGGGGTTCAAGGCACTCAATTTGTTTTAAGGTTACAAGTTTGATAATTTAAAAAAAGCGCACAGTGTTGTACAATTTCAATGTAAAACCAAAATCTGCCCCATTACATAGCCCACAAAACACATTGAATTGAGATCCTGATTCAAACAAGGCAAAACAGTTACTGTATCTCCAAGCTCAGTGCCCCATGACACTTTACAATAGAAATGTTGGATTAGGCTATTTGACCCTTCAAGCCTGCTCTGTCATTCAATATGATCATTGCTGATAATCCACCCCCAGACCCTTATTCCACTTTCTCCCCGTACCCTTTGATCCCTTTAGCCCTAAGAGCTATATCTAACTCATTTAAAAACGTTTAATGACTCGGCCTCAACAGTTTCTGTGGCAGAGAACTCCCCAGGCTCACTGCTGTCTGGATGGAGACATTTGTCATTATCTCAATCCTAAATGGCCCACCCCATATCCTTAAACTATTAAATTAACTGCAGAAAGTCCATTTTAGCTGAAGAAAGAATTACATTTGTGTAGGGCATTTTGTCACCTTTGGACATCTAAGGTATCAACAAGATCTTCTGCAACCACTTTTTTTGAAGGCAAGTGAGGCTTTCAGTATCTCGTTGCGTTGGCTTTAAATCCTGCATTGGGTTAAATCCACTTTTTAAAAATTAGTCACAGTATTGGTGTTGCTGGCTAGGCTAGTATTTATTGACTACCCATAATTGCCCCAATTGCAGTTAAGAGTCTTCCACATACCAGTTGTGAAGAGATTTCAGTGGCCTTAGTTTACTGGGAGAGGGCTGAATGAGATTAATTTTGTGAGGTGTGTTACAGCTGGAGGACAGTGTGAGCTAGACTTTTTTTTACAATTGACTAGGAGACAAAATCCAGAAGTTTCCCAATTCTGACAACAAATTGCCTTAAAAAGAATTATGCAGTGACAGTACCCAGAGCAGTGCAGGAACCCACTTCAGGAACTAGCTTGGTTCTTTTTCTAAAAGGGAAAGCAGCCCATTCACCCCAACTAGTCAGTGCTGGACTTTAACCTTCATGTAAGTTCTGACCGGTTTCCATATCTCTCTCTTCTACTTGTGTTTTATTATTTATTAATCTTGTTAACATAGTCTCTGCTTTAATCACTAACTCTGGTACTGTTTTCCACAGCGCCTCGTTCCTCTGCATGAAAAGAGAAGTATTTGTCCCAGATTTCTCTCATTTAATCTTGTGCCTTTTGTCCCTGCATTCTTATTTACTGGAAATTGTCTCCTCTCGTGTAACCTGTCCCACCCTGTTTCTGGATGTCAGCGAGTTAGTAGTTCTCAGTCTGTCTAAACAAACCAGCAGTGCAAATTGCCCATTTGCTAGGCTGCATCTTCCTAGAGAGACAGAAGGGAGGAGACCAGCAGCTATTCCTCCTCTTGTGTGCCTGTGAAATTAATTGCCACAGAGTGCAGTGGAGGCCAGGATGTTAAATGTCTTCATGGCAGAGATTGATAAATTCTTTAATCTTGCAAGGAATTCAGGGATATGAGGAGAGTGCGGGTAAGTGGTGTTGAAATGCCTATCAGCCATGATTAAATGGCGAAGTGGACTTGATGGGCCAAATGGCCTTACTTTCACTCCTCTTTCTTAAAGTCTTATGGTCTCTTAATAGCTCGGTCCCAACCGAGTGTTTATTAACTAAATCATTTGGAGGAGTACCCTGCCATTTCTTCTTTCAGGTTGGGTTTTTTGCAAGCCAACAGGTATTTCTGCAGTGTTGGAGCTTCAGATTGAAAGGTTAAATCTAGTTCATCAATAAGATTACTTGAATTTTGTTTTATTATTATTTTATTTCATTTTAGATTGCTTCTATAATTTTTTAAAAAGGCTAAAGTTAAACAACTGCAAGAAGATTGAATATATCTGAACCAAAAATTACTGCAGCATTTTCTAAAGCCATTTGGCATTCATTTATATTCAGTTTGTTACTTTAAACTAGAGACTTAATAATAATGTTTTGATAGTCTCACATAAAGAAGGCTATATTGAAAACTCTACCCTACAACCCACGACTGTAAAATGTCAGAATAGGGATCTGGAGTGGATACCAAGTTGAGGAATGCCAAAACCTTTAGGATAAAGTACAGCTGATAACAGTTACATGGAGTAAGATCATAACCATGGCGAAGGAAGGTCTCTGATAGGCTGACCTGTAATTTGTTTCTTCAGCAAAATATCCTTGGTAATCTTGATGTTTGTATGTGTGTAACATTAAACTTTAGTAAATAATGATGTTTTGATTGTATTTAAGAATTTACTCTTGGTATATAAGCATAAGAATGTGGCTATTGCCCATATTAAAAACAATTCATTTTTATAACATCAGTGTAGGCTCAATTTAACTCTAGTTGAGTTAGAAAATATGAATTGTCCCTCTGGCATGCACTGTTCCTTGTTGATCTCCATGGTTTAAGACCCTTCAACTTAGTTTGCTTTGAATCCTTGTAATTGTTGTTTATGTAGTGTTTGACTTGCACCCTCCACAAGAATCTAGAAAAGGGCAATGCAAAACAGTGTTCTCTGTTCTGTAGGGTTAGGCCTAATGCTACAGCACTGTATGTTGTATTGCCCTTCCTTCATCAATTGGTCAAAGTCCTGGACTTGCTCTCTGAAAGTACTGGGGGAGGACATGCTGCACATGGATTGCTGTTGTTTATGACCAAGGATGATCACCACCACCACAAGAACAACAAGAGGGTTGTAAATCCATTGAGTCCCATTTCCCTAAAATTAAAACCTTTTTAAGTCATTGCTATCCTTTGCCGCCATTTTCTTTTCTGTGCCTTGTATGCAATAATCAAATACCAATAAGTTATAGTTCTTTCAACGAGGAGGATTTGGAGCTTCACATATTCACATTTGTTGTGGGAAATTGGGCCACTATGGGGTGCAGTGAGTTAATACAGTGCCGATTTACATCAGGAAATATTGGCTTGAATTTAAATCCAACTGAGGGGATCAATGTTTCATGGCATTACTGATTGACGACATGGTCATAATTCAATCAAACTGCAATCATTTTTGAGATATTCTACTCTTCTCTTTCTCCCTGCCTATCATGTAGCCATATAGCAGATGTTTAAAAGTATGGACTGATCACTGATCGTTCTTTAAGATGCAGTATTTCTTGCATCTACAATTCTCTCCCCTTCAATAAATCTTTGTTAGGTAAAGGTATTGGGATATGAAATGGTGCTAGGTATGTGTATTTGATTTGCAGATTGACCATAACCTAGTTGTATGGTGGGCCATTCTTGTCTATTTTTGCATAGGAAGGTGATACAAGTAAAGAAATCTGCAATTCACATATAGACCTTTTTAAATTCATGTTTGCTTTAGTTAACTTCCATCCCAGAAATTTTAGTGCTGCACTGAAACTTCCTAGATGTATTGTGAAAGTTTTGCAAGTAACAGGCTCTGTCCACTATTTGGACTTGTTCATGAGCTTATTTGTCATGTTTTAAAATCTTCCATATCTTCTTTAACAAATCCCTTGCAGAAGTGGTTCCTCTGTCACAAATCTGCTTGCTGTACCACATGTGTTTGAATAAATAAAAACTTGACCCTTCTGTAGCACCACAAAGCTTGCTGTTAAACCTGTTCTCACATGCATGCCAAAGTATGCAACTATTAACCTGTTTGTACAGGTGTTTTGGCTGTGATATTGGTGTTCTCAAATGATGCTTCAAAGGCCAAGTGTCAATATTACTGTTTGGAAGATATTGGGTTGCATTAATTCCCCTGGCACTAGCCTGTCGTTGACACCTTTGATTCAATGAGAAATAGTGCACAAGGGGTGAGAAAATAAATAAAGTAGGCAACTGAAGGCGTTGTTTCATTTTTCTGGCCACCTCCTTGCACCAGATGTGCAATGTCTGCACTGCAGTGGACTTAAACTGTTAGCTAATCTCCTGAGAGAAGTAGACTAACCTTGGGTGGCACTTCCATGAAAGTAAATCTTTGCAAATTGACTTGTGATCCCTGAGGTAATAAGTACAACCCCTGGAAATCCAGTTAACATTGCAATCTACAATACGAAGTGTTGCCACTTTCAAATCACACTTGCACATTTATATTTTGACAGGAACCTCAGTCTTTTGTACCTTTTTGAGTTTCAGATTGGTTCAGTTAGCATCATTCTGCCTTCAAGGGGTGATATGGTAGGGTCAGTGGTTAGCACTGCTGGCTCACAGTACAAGGGAGCATCTAATGCAGGTTGACCTTGCTGTGCAGTACTGAGGGAGTTCTGCATTATTTGAAAGGGTTCAGAAAAGATTTACAAGGATGTTGCTAGGGTTGGAGGATCTGAGCTACAGGGAGAGGCTGAATAGGCTGGGGCTATTTTCCCTCGAGCATCAGAGGCTGAGGGGAGACCCTGTAGAGGTTTACAACATTGAGGGGCATGGATAGGGTAAATAGGCAAAGTCTTTTCCCTGGGGTTGGGGAGTCCAGAACGAGAGGGCATAGGTTTAGGGTGAGAGGGGAAAGATTTATAAAAGAGACCTAAGGGGCAACTTTTTCACGCAGAGGGTGGTACATGTATGGAATGGGCTGCCAGAGGATGTGGTGGAGGCTGGTACAATTGCAACATTTAAGAGGCATTTGGATGGGTATATGAATAGGAAGGGTGTGGAGGGATATGGGCCGGGTGCTGGCAGGTGGGGCTAGTTTGGGTTGGGATATCTGGTCGGCATGGGCAGGTTGGACTGAAGGTCTGTTTCCATGCTGTACATCTCTATGACTCTATTTGAGGATGCTGGAAATCGAACAGAAGATTCTGGAAAAACTCAGCATAACTAGAATCCCTGCAGTACGGAAGCAGGCTATTCAGCCCATTGAGTTCTCACAACCTCCAAAGAGCATCTCACCCCTCTTCCCTATCCCTGTAACCCTGCATTTCCCATAGCTAATTCACCTAGCCTGCACATCCCTGGATGGGCAATTTAGCATAGCCAATCCAACTAACCAGCGTGTCTTTGCAGGAAAACCATACAGACACTGGGAGAATGGAATTGAGCCAGGATCTCTGGTGCTTTAGAGACAACAGTGTCTAACCACTGAGCCACCATGCTACCCTCTGGCCTGGCAACACCAGAGAGAGAGAGAGAGAAATAGATTTAATGTTTTGAGCCAAGTATCATTCTCCAAAATGGTCTGGGCAGTCCCATTAGACTTGCTGTTAGTTCTATTTCTCTCTTTATAGTATACCAGGTGTGGTCCCATCACAACTCTAAACAAATGTCATCAGGTGTGTTTACTTTCTCAGCCTTTATTACAAATGGATTGAAAGTCTAGAATACTGTTTTATTTCCTAATTACTTGATGTACTTGCATGTTCGCCATGTCTGAGAGCACCCATTTCCCTCTGAGAAATGACATTCCTCAGTCTGTCCCTATTTAAAAAATATTATATGTTTTTGTTTTTCCTGCCATGGTGTTAACATCAGATTCCTTCACATTAAATTCCATGTTTCACTTTCTTGCCCACTTACTTAATCTGTAACATCCTGAAGACTAGCAAAAATTGAACTGGAACAGCTGCTAAAATGCTACTGCTACTAGAGCAGGTATAAAAGATAGATCTGATTTAGACATAAGTGAGGAGTATGATGGAATACAGTTCATTTGCCCTTTGAAACAACAGGAGTACAACTCAAGCTCAGCATCATCCAGGCCAAAGCAACCCAATAAAGCAGCATCCCATTTGCTGGCTTAAATGTCCATTCCTTCACCCTCACTGTAGCTATGGAGTGTGGGCAGTCCACAGAATGAACTTCAGAAAGTGCACCACCGCAAATCTGTGAACTCCCAACAACAAGGACAAGATCTGAGGTGGAGGGAGCGTCAGCACCTCCAAGCTCCCAACTAAGACTTTCTCACTGACCTGGGACATGTAATTCCATTCCTTATCCGAATCACAGACTGAAGCAGTTCAAAATGAGCTACCATCACCTTATTAAAGAGCAATAAAAGACAGCTTTCCAGACTTGCCAGTGATACCCACATCCCAAAAAAGCTTTAAAAGGGCATTGACCTCTGCTTCAGGCATCTTAAGAAATCCAGTTAATGTGAAATACTTACTAAATTGGAAAAAAAATAGTTATGGATCTTATTATCAGGATGTACGAATGGTTCACCTGTTACTCAGCTGAGGTAGGGTGCTAAAAACAATCATGTTCCTAATGCTGCTGCACATGAGATCAATGGTTTCAATGCAGACTGGGAATTGATCATAATATCTGATTTGTATGCCTTATACCACACTAGACAGTGTTGAACTAAGCCAGGGCCAGAGTTCCTTTCTTCAATCCAGTAAAAACAAGTTCCATTCTGGCACTTGTCTTTACAATCTGGAGTTTTTCCTTGGTCTCTGAATCAATTTTGCTGCATTAGCCTGAACTTGTGCCAGTGCCTCTGCCCTTCAGAAGGTGGTAAATTCCAGACTATGCAATATTCTAAATCCATTCTTACCAAAGAGGGATCTAAAATGCCCAGAATTTTGGTTGGATTGTTTGGCCTTGCAATGAATCCTATGACTGGATTTGATGAGTGGTCAGTTATCACACCTAAATTAATTTCTGCTTTTGCAAAGTAGTACCCACCTATTTATACCCACATTTCCTTCTGGCATTAGAACACTCTATTCCTCTGGCTGAGTGACTAAATGTCAACTCAAACATTAGATCCACTAACGGCTAGGGCAAGGTGTGATGTGTGATAATTAACCACAGGATCTAAAGGCTCAGGAGGGGGAGCATTAGATGGGGTCACTAAAGCTATTTTGTTGCCTTGTCTGCTCTTCTGTTTGCCCTCCCACATCCATTCTCATCTCTCCTCCTCTCCTCCTCCTCCTTCCTCCACCCCCCCCACCCCCCCCATTTCAACCACCACAAGCTGAAGATCATTCCCTACTGATCATTGCTGCATACTTTTGTGGAGGTTTACATGGCCTTGTTCAAAAGAATTTGCTGCTCTTGTTCTCCCAAAAATGCTTTGGCAAAGAAACTTCAAGTTGCTACAGTGCATTGTTTAGGCAGAACATAACCGCTTTAGCTGCATTGCCTTGGAGGTGTTGTGTTGAGCTACATCTTCCCAGAATTGGGAACTTGTCCTAGTTGTTGAAGAAGGCACGTCAAGTCTGCCTCTGACTGATCAGTTAGTGTTCCCTGGAAAATGGTGTCGGCACAGCCATTGATGACCATTAGCTGCTGCCGTGATCCTGAGAAAGCAATAATAGCTTTTATGTGGATTCCATCTTATGAAGTAAATTTTAGGGGATAGAAATTTATCGAATAGTTGAAAAGATGAATCTTGAAGCTACCGTTGAAAGGGGGGAGGGGGAAAGAATAATCCTGTCAAAGATGCAGACAGGTGTACTATCCTTCGTCTTTTTGAGGAATGGGAACTACCAGGTTATCTGGAGCTGAGAGTGGAAGTGGTCATGTGATGCTGGCAAGATGGGACAGGGCAAGTCTACCATCTGCACTGAAGGTCTGGGTAAAGATACTGATGGATAAAACCGACAAATAAGCCAGTCCTGGTGATCAGGATGTTTCATAAACCTAGCACGTAAACAAGTTGGTGCAGTTTAGGCAGGATCTATCCATGCTGTTCATAGCCATCACTGAGACCATCTGCTTCCACCTCCATAATGTTTTAGCTGAGACTGAAACACTTTGCCCATGCTTTTGTTATCACTTCCAGGGCTCTCCTAGCTGGGCAGCCTCCCATGTCTCACCTTTTCATAACATTTGGCACATCCAAAATTCTGCTGCTTGTACACTGATCTACACCCAAGTATTGCTTCACTCAACATCCTGAGACCCACTGACCTACACTGATTCACAGTCCAGTGACATGTTGAACTTAGAATTACCTTTGTATTCTGTTGCATCCAAGGCCTCATCCATCTTTATTTTTATGAACTCCTAAAGCTCTAATGCTGAAATGTCCCTCCACCTCAGGCTTCTTGTCTATCAGCAACTTTTTCTACCTAACCATTGAGTGCGTCCTCAGTCACCTGGACTCCAAGCCCCAGAATACTTTCCTAAACCACCCCCCCCAACTTCTTTTCCACCTACCTTTCCTTTTTAAAAAAAAACCTCCTTTTATAAATTACGTCTGGCTGAGGTTTGATGACCAACCAATGTTTCCTCCTTTGACTTGGTTTCAACTTTTGTCTCATCATGCTTCTATGCTTGCAAATAATGTGCACTGATGCAGATGAGCTTTATTCAAATCAGTATTAAGCTTGAGAATGTTACTATCTATTCAGCTCTTCGTGTCAGCCTGTGCCCTGTGTATCTAGAAACATGCAGGACTATTATTTATTCGCAGGCATTTCCTCCTCTACCTTACAATAACCAATTTGTGTGGCAGCCATGTTCCCAGTCTTGGGGCTCCAAAAGTAGTGAAGCTGCTAGTGCCAGATGCTATGTCCACTGGCCTCCTCTACTTTAAGCTGTGTTCTATGTAGATGCATAGGTAGAACTTTTTATTGCTGAATTATTCTTGCCGTTTGCTGGATGGTTCTCCAAGCCCATGTTGCAGTCCTGTAGAGTGTAAGATGTTTCAAAGCAGTGCTTTAAATCTCTGTTGACCTTGACTGCCCTCCCCAGCCATTGTTTTTTTTCATGGTGGGGCAATCATTCTGTAACTGTTAATCTTACTGAGGTGCTTACTGAGGTGTGGGGGGAAAAAAACAGCTTGAGGAGAAGTTGAGGGGGATGGGTTAAAAGTGCTGCTGTCAGCATGTTGGATGGTAACTGTTAGGCAGTATTCCTAGCAGATGTTAAATACTTTATTAGCTGTCTTTCTTGCACAGTCCTTGTGGAATTAAAGTAGACCTAGCTGCAATGAAAAGTGGGTCATCCCCTGTGCACAAAGGGCCATTTGTAAAAGATGTAGAGTTTGTTGCCAAAATCATATTTGGTTCCTGTGATCTAGCACGATTTTACATTACTTGTGTCCTGACTGAATGGAGCTGGTGCTGAGCCTTTGTCCTGCTTATAACTATCTTTTTATTAACTGAACCACTCGTATGGGTTAAAGCGACCAATCTGTCGTCTCTGATACTCCACTTCAGATCTAGCTCAGATTAATGGGGTTGAGGTGAATTTGGGTTGCTTCAATCTGCCTCCTATTGGACAGGAGCCCACAGTATGAAGTTGCCCTAGACTGTCACTCAGTTGTCATTCTCATAATGAAAGGCCATAGAATGGTTGTCAGAGGAGCTTAAATAACATCGCACTGAGACTATGTTAGAATATAGAAAGACTTTCTTTGTATCTCCCCACTGTGTACCCGAACTTAGGAGCATTTGGATGCTGACACTGGGACATCAGGAATGAGGAAGTATTCCACTCTCCAGCACAGCTATCTGCCACTTTGATAAACAAAACTGTTTGCAGTAACATAGAACATTACATTACAGCACAGTACAGACCCTTCGGCCCTCTATGTTGCACTGATCTGTGAAACTAGTCTGAAGTCCATCTAGGTTAGTGCTGCCTGAACTGTTTTGAAGCTCCTTGGATGCTGCCTGAACCAGCCCGAAACGTCGATTTCGAAGCTCCTTGGATACTGCCTGAACTGCTAAACCCTACTGCTGAAGTCCATCTATCCTATGCTTTTCCATTTTCATCTGTATGTCTATGCAATGGCCATTTAAATGCCCTTAAAATTGGCAAATCTACTACTGTTGCAGGCAATGTGTTCCATGCCCTTACTACTGAGTAAAGAAATTGCCTCTGAAATCTATCCTGTATCTATCACCCCTCAATTTAAAGCTACATCCTGTTGTACTAGCCATTGCCATCTGAGAAAAAGGGTCTCGCTGTCTACCCTATCTAACTATGATTATCTTGTATTCTCAATTAAGTCACCTCTCAACCACCTTCTCACTAACAAAAATAGCCTCCAGTCTCTCAGCCTTTCCTCATAAGATCTTCCCAGGCAGCATCCTAGTTAATCTCCTCTGAGCTATCTCTAAAGCTTCCACGTCCTCTCTACAATGCGGTGACCAGAACTGTACTCAATACCCCAAGTGCGGCTGCACTAGAGTTTTGAACAGCTGCAGCATGACCTTGTAGCTCCGAAACTCAATCCCTCTACCAATAAAAGCTAACACATCATATGTCTCCTTAAGGATCCTATCAATCTGGGTGGCAACTTTTAGGCATCTATGGACAAGGACACTCGGATCTCTCAGCTCATCTACACCACCAAGGATCTTACCATTAGCCCAGTACTCGTTTCCTGTCGCTCCTTCCAAAGTAAATCATCTCTCACTTTTCGGCATTAAACTCCATTTGCCACCCCTCAGCCCTGCTCTGCAGCTTATCTATGCCCCTCTGTAACCTGAAACATCCTTCTGCACTGACCACACCTCCACTGACCTTAGCATCATCTGCAAATTTATCACCCCATCCTTCTATGCCCTCATCTAGGTCATTTAGGCCCCAAACAGATCCTTGTGATACACCACTAGTAACTGAACTCCAGGATGAATGTTCCCCATCAACCACCACCCTTTGTCTTTCAGCTAGCCAATTTCTGATCCAGACTGCTAAATCACCCTCAATCCCATGCCTCTATTTTTTGCAATAGGCTACAGTGGGGAACCTTATCAAACACCTCACTGAAATCTATATACACTACATCAACCGCTTTATCCTCATCCACCTGTTTGGTCACCATCTCAAAGAATTCAATAAGCTTTGAGGCACGATCTATCCTTCACGAAACAGAAGTTGATTAGGGATAGTCAACAATTCCTCTAGATGATTATAAATCCTATCTCTTAACCTTTTCCAACACTTTACCCACAACTGCAGTAAGGGGGCAAATAAGAGGAAGAGGCTTACCCTTGTGTTGTTCTCTTCATAGATGACACAAAGCACTTTACAGCCAGAGAAGTACTTCTGAGGTGTAGTCACATCTAGGGGCAGCACGGTGGCACAGTGGTTAGCACTGCTGCCTCACAGTGCCAGAGACCCGGGTTCAATTCCCGCCTCAGGCGACTGACTGTGTGGAGTTTGCACGTTCTCCCCGTGTCTGCGTGGGTTTCCTCCGGGTGCTCCGGTTTCCTCCCACAGTCCAAAGATGTGCAGGTCAGGTGAATTGGCCATTCTAAATTGCACGTAGTGTTAGGTATGGGGTAAAATGTAGGGGCATGGGTGGGTTGCGCTTCGGCGGGGCGGTGTGGACTTGTTGGGCCGAAGGGCCTGTTTCCACACTAAGTAATCTAATCTAATCTAATCTGTAAAGTTGGAAATGCAGCAGCCAATTTGCCCGCAGTAAGCTCCCACTGTCGGCAGTGAAATAAGTGACCGGATCAAATTTTTTTTTGTTGTTGTCATGTTGATTGAGAAATAAATAGTGGCCAGTACATGCTGGAAAAACTCATGTTCCTCTTCAAAACAGTTCATTGAAATAGTGTATTTCCAGCTGAGGAGACCAGTTGGGTCACTATTTAACTGATCATGTAGCATCCTCTTAGTACCATGGTATGTCAGCATAAAATAATAATATCTAATTAAACCTCCTTAGATAACAGTGGAGCTCAGTCTCTGTCTCATTCACACTTTCCTCTCTTGCTCTTGTGCCCAAACACCAAATTTTAGTGTATGCTTTCGTTTACATACCTTTCATAAATATAAATCAACATCCATGTCTTCGATAAAAAGACTCTCAAACATTTAAGACATTTTTTAAAAGGAGGATGGTGCATGATTTGAGGGGCTACAAGGGAAAATTACCTGAGTTAAACAGATCTTTCCTAAACTGACCCTTTTTGGGGGGGGTTTGCTGATGAAGAAATACCGGAGAATGGGCTGTTTGTGTGCTAAACTGTCCTATGATTGCCTCAGCAAGTTCATCAATTAAGCAGAAGTTTTTGTAGAACACATTCCCTCCCTGCTCTGGTGGTTTAGTGGTCCAAACAGAACTTGGGGCACTGCAATCACTCCTGAGAGAGAGGGGTCAGATGATGTTTGCATTCCTATTAATCCAGAAGAGGTTCACTCGGGTTTGTGGAACTTCTATCACCGCGCATGTCCGGTGTTTTTAGGTTAGGGAAAGGGGGAAAACGAAGTTTGACATTGATATTTCCTTAATGCAGAGATCTACTACCTGTGGTCCTGGAACCCTGTCAACTCAGGAACATGTTTGAACTTGTATTTCTCATTTAATTTATTTTGGTTGAATGCTTGTACCAGGAGGTTTGAAAAGTTCCATTTGTAGTTTGCTTTTAGGCAGGTAGAGTCTAAACCAGATGCTCCCAGCATCTTCATGCCAGCAATGTGTTCGGCTCTGTAAATTGATGGGACATGGCTTTAAGCATTTCATTGACTGAGGAGTAGTTGGTGGCCATTCAGCTCAGACTGTTGTGACTGATTTGTACTTTTATCTCCATATACTTTCCTGGCTAACATCCCTTTTAATGCCCTCCCCTAACAAAGATCAATCTCTGGTGGAATTGACCAAGCATCCACAATATTTCAGGCCAAACTCCCTGAATATGCATGTATGCAGCCCATTCACACACAAATCTTAGGCAATGACATTCTTATTAATGGCTACATTTATGGCACTGTTTAACGACATTCAAAGTTTCTTATTGTGATGATGCTGTCACTTTAGCAAGGTTATTTGTCCTTGGGTTGTTTGTTTGAGTGGTCGTAAAGGCAGGAGTCTGAGAAGAGCCTAGTTTAACAATGCCAGGGGAGTGGCCAGTTCTCCCAGTTCAGGTTTTTTTCTAGTTTGGTTTAGCTGTGGCAGTCACAAGATGCTGGAGTCCAAAAAGGTGGTAAACTTCAGCAAATGATTCCTGACTGACTTTCTCTCTGAAATCTCTTTGGGTGATGTTCCCTCCTGCTGTAAGAATCTGTTTCAATTTACCTTTCTGCCAAGATGTTTGTTAATGGGATGTTACTGGATTGGAACAGTTCTCTAGTTAAGTTGCTGTATTGGTCAGTTAAGTTTTCCAGTAGTTAACTTACTCGAAGTTCCATTTTCTTTTGTTCATGTTTCAACTGTAGTGTTTAAATAAATTCTATTTTGGCTAAAGCCGAGTGGTTTGACCAGCTGCACCACACCTGGAATATCCACTTCACCATCTGCCTTTAAAATAAGAAAATGTTAGGGAGTAGGCTACCTTAAAATATTGAGGAAGTCTGGCCTGGTCCGTAACATTATGTTGTGGATGACTGGATGTGATGAAGTTTGTCTCAGCACTTCAGAATGTTAGTTTGATGTTTGATAATAGTGGGACTGACCCAGGTAGTGAATCAAGCACCTCACTATCAATAGATGGAGCTATGTTGTTCATCCCTCACTGAAGGCCATATAACTGTGACAAATTGCAGTATCCGCATTGTTGAAAGACTGAGGATAATATTGTTCCGCAATATGCTGGACTGGACAATCCTGCTGGTTGGCAACTGTAAAGAGAAATAACGTGCTGAGGATAAAGAGGGAACTAAGTGGATATAGTAAACTTGAATTTTCTGAAGATATTTTGATAAGGAATCAGATGAAAGGTTATTGTGACAAAGAAAAGCTCATGTTTTACTAAACTAATACCTGGAATGGCTGGGTTGCCTTAAGGAAAAGTTGGGCAGGATAGATGTGTACATAAGAACTAGGACCAGGAGTAGGCCATCTGGCCCTTTGAGCCTGCTCGGCCATTCGATAGATCATGGTTGATCTTTTCATGACATCAGCTCCACTTACTTGCCCTCTCACCCATAACCTTTAATTCCTTTACAGTTCAAAAAATTATCTTAGTTTTAAAAGCATTCAATGAGGAACCCTTAACAACTACGCTGGCAAGGGAATTCCACAGATTCACAACCCTCTGGGTGAAGAAGTACCTTCTCAATTCAGTCATAAATCTGCTCCCCCTAATTTTGATGCTTTGCCATCTTGTCCTAGTTTCACCTGCCAATGGAAACATCCTGTCTACTTCTGGGTTATGTATTCTCTTCATAATTTTGTGTTTCTATAATTCGTGCCCCCCTCCCCCAGCTGTTCTTCTGAATTCCAATGGATACAATCCTAGTCTACTCAGTCTCTCCTCAGAAACCAACCCCCTCAAATACCAAAGTCAACCAAGTGAACCTCTTCTGCAACCCCTCTAGTGCCAACGCATCCTTTCTCAAGTAAGCAGACCAAAACTGCGCACAAACTCCAGTTGTGGCCTAAACAGCTGCAACATAATCTCCCTGCTTTTAAACTCAATCCCTTTACCAATGAAGGACAAAATTCCATTTGCCGTTTTAATTACCTGTTGCTTCTGCCGGTGGAGTTTGCAAAAATGTGTCTAGATTGAAATGTGCAAAATCTTAAGGAGTTTTGACAAAGTGGATTTGGACGGAATGTTTCCTCATGGGAAAAATCTCGAACTAGGGATGCTGATTAAAAATCTGAGATTGCTCATGTAAAACAAGACATTTGGATGTTATTTTTGTCTGACTGCCGTGAGTTTTTGCGTCTCTCTTACTGAGAAGGTGGTGGAGGCAAAGTTGATTATTTTTAAGGCAGAGTTAGGCCGATCCTTATGGTGTGGAAAGATAGGCCGTAATGTGGAGTTGAGATTGAAGTCAGATCAGCAATGATCTTATTGAATGATGGAGCAGGCTCGAGGCGCTGAATTGTCCCAGTTTATAGATTCATAAAGTGATGCAAAAGCTCCCTCCATCTCTCCCACTTTGGGGAAATTGCAGGTTTTCAATTTATAGCCTCTTTTTTTTTTCTTTAAGAGAATTCTTGAATGCATCCATTAAAATATCATCATCTGCGTAGTAGCTAATTTCAGGGTTGTCTGTGTGAGTGCGACATCTCGTAATAAACTCCACAGAGCAGTAGATCCAGTCAAGAAGCTTGCTGCCCAATGTTGATGTACATTGTGTCCGAGAAAGTTAAAAATCTCACAACACCAGGTTATAGTCCAACAGGTTTAATTGGAAGCACACTAGCTTTCGGAGCGACGCTCCTTCATCAGGTGACAATCAGCTAGTGTGCTTCCAATTAAACTTGTTGGACTATAACCTGGTGTTGTGTGATTTTTAACGTTGTACGCCCCAATCCAACACCGGCATCTCTAAATCATGTGTCCTAGAAGGCATTGAAATACCTAATTGAAGCTATGCTATGGAATTTTCTGATGGAGTCTTTGAAAAATGGCTAAATGTTGGACCTCAGTCCACATGTTGATCATAAGGAAATGAGCAACAGGGCTACAATACAGAAATAACTTTAATCTCTAAAATAGCTTTCAACACCCTTGAGTATCCCAGGTTACAAAACTGATAATATTGATCTGAGTGCTGATTGAGTGATAAATACCAGAAGTCTCTGGTGACCTCTCTTACTCTTTAAACTAATGCCATGAGAACTTGCCCATTGAATGAGAGTTGACATTCATCTGGAAAAAGTGAGGATTGCAGATGCTGGAGATCAGAGCTGAAAAATGTGGTGCTGGAAATGCACAGCAGGTCAGGCAGCATCCAAGGATCAGGAGAATCGACGTTTCGGGCATAAGTCTTCATTCCTGAAGAAGGGCTTATGCCCGAAACATCAATTCTCCTGCTCCTTGGATGCTGCCTGACCTGCTGCGCTTTTCCAGCAACACATTTTTCAGCAGCATTCATCTGGAAAACACCACCACTAGCAATGCAGCACTCCCTCAGTCTCTGCAATGAAGCTACAGATTGGAGTATTTTCCCTCCGGTCCCTGGAGTGGGACTTGAGCCCAAAATCAGCTGACTTTGAAGTGAAAGTGCTATCAGCCAACTTAGAATAATTGGTTATATGCTTGCAGTAGCCGATTATGCTAAAAAGAAAATATATACGACTCACTGCCAGGCTGTTTTATATAGTAATCTTCCTATAATCTGATACCAGCAACACTGGCCAGTTCTAGCAGCTCTTTGGAATTCCAAACAAATTTTAATAATTTAAACAGTCCATACATTAAATTGTCTTTACCTCAATGATTTTCAATTTCTACAACTGTCAGCTAAACTCAAATCCAAATTACATCGCCAAGCAAACAACATGTGTTTTTTTAATGTGGTTTGGCAGCTCCCTCAAGCTTGTGGTCTCTGAGGCAACTAAACAAATCTCTGCCCAAGTTTGGGTTGAATTAAGCTGGTGGTGGGGCATGATTTTGAATGCTACTGACTTTTAAACATTGCTTTTGTATTACAATTGCATTAATAGCCACTAGTCCAATACTACATATTATACATCATTTCTATCACTGATTGAATGAAAGGGACAGGTGCTTTATATCCTAGTATTCTGGATGAGATAGAGGATGAGATTTCCAGGGTAACAGTTACTGTAGGTAATAACAGGCACTACCTAGCAAGCAAAGAATTGGAAACAAGAAAATATATCTGTATTTTAAAAAGGGTAGCAGGTTTGACCCTGATGTCCACGACCCATTCATTAGTCTTACATTTTTAACAGAAAATAATACAGCATACAGGATGAAGGTCTATACAAAAAATAACAAATACAAAATATTACAGCATAAGTTTGGAAGAGGAAGATTCTGTTCAATAAAATTTTATTTCATTGAGCATATTATAGTGAAAATATAAAGTTGCTTTTCCATTAGCATCATTAAGCTTTCAGACAACTTTTGGCAAAAGTTCTGCGTGAAAGACTTCTAATTAAACAAAATGAATTCCATTTTTGATTTTCTAATGACGGAACTGCTCTACAAGCCGAAGGCTCTGACTGAATTGCATTAAATTTCTGGAAAAGGCTGAAAATACTGTAACAAAAAGGCAGGTTTTACAGTTTCAAGTATCCTATAGATTCAGCTTCTGCTAATTTGTTTCCACAAACTTATTTTTTTTAGTGCAGCCTTGGTTACATGCTGCTTTGTTCAAGACTTGAATGCATAATGTGGGGTGACAGTCCATTGCAGCATTGGGAGAGTGTTACAGGTGTCATCATCCAGATGAGACTGCTTTTATCTGAATTTCTCAGTTGGAGAAATTGTGACATGTCACAATCTTGAAAAGTGGGGAATTCTGTCTCTGGCTCGCTCCTCCCTCTGTCTGTTTCCTCTGCTTCCCCCTCAACTTCCCTACCCATCCTTGCACCAAATATTTTGTCTTTATCTCTCTCGGCCCCATTCCCCCGGCACAGATCCTATTTGTTACACGTATCTCTGGCAGAAAGCAGGCTCTAATTATTCAGATTTGTAAATTGAGAATTTCTGATTGGTGAGGAGCTGTAATAGCTCCCGTACAAAAATCTTAGGTCGGAAAATGGGGAATTATTGCATGTGAAGTGCCAGCCAAGTTGGGTTTTGAAATATTGACCTGTATCCTACAAATTATTACAGGGTACTGCATTTGATAGGGTACTGCATTTGATAGTTATATTAGTGATGTATATATTCAAACTACAGTGAGTTTATCAGATGTATTGACAATGCTATAATAAGGACTACAGTTTAAAGTATATTGTTTTTTCTTTTGAATTGTCAAACATTCATCAAATGAAATTTGATAACAAATGAAAGCACTGTACAATAAGTTTAATGTCAGTTAAAATAAATAGAACTGAATTGTCATGAGGAAGGTTGGTTAGGAGCATAGAACCACGCTGTGTAATTGTCCCTTTCCATGCCATAGCAACCCTGCGATGTAGAAACAGGCCATTCGGCCTATCAAATCCACACCAACCCTCCCAAAGACTATCCCACCTAACCCCACCCCTCCTACCCTGTATACCTGCATTTCCCATGACTAATCCACCTAGCCTGCACATCCCTGGACACTACAGGCAATTTAGTATGGCCGGTCCACATAACCTGCACATCTTTGGACTGTAGGAGGAAACTGGAGCACCCAGAGGAGGGGCGGTGTCAGGGGAAGACTGGGGTATGGGAGGGGTGGTCTTGGGGGAGGTCTGGAGTCGAGCATTACCTGTAGCCTCACCAACCGGGAAGGCCCAGTTTGGGTAATGGCTTTTGTGAGTAATAGTGTGCAGTGTTATCTTAAAAGAAACTTTTGCTCACTCATGTCAATTGTCTTATACCAGTTTAAATATGGCGGTGTCTTGGAAGTCAGCGCATTCCTCATTTGTTGCCATTTTAATTTTGAAGAAAAGTTGATCAGTTTTGAGGATTTTGGTGAATTCTTCTAATTCTGCTGTTGAGTGTAAATGCCAACTACTTAAAACCAAGAACAGAAAGTGTCTTGTTGGAATGACCTCACCATTTGAGAGAGTGTAGTATAGCACTTGAAAATCCATAAAGCAATTCTGAAGGAGCCTTCAGGGGAGTAGGGTTGTGCCCTGGTAGCTGTGAACATTTTTAATATTTATAAAGCTGGTTTCTGGAATTAATAACATCTGTTGCTTGTTGAGTAAATATCTCCACGGCTGTTCATTGATACCATAGAAAGCAGTTTGAACCATATGTCACTAAATGGTGCCTTCTGCCAAATTGGGAGAGTGGGAAAAATGAATCAGGCCTCTTGATTACATCTGTTTGGAACCACGAGAAAGTAATGAATGGGCTTTTATCCCTGTGGGCTGAGATTTGATATGAAAATGCTGTGCGAAAGACACTAAATCAGTATCTTTCTTCTCTTCCTAGATTACAGAGTCTGGGAAGGAGACACTGCCCTCATGGCTGCATTGGGATCCAGTGAATCATTCACTTCAGGGGCTCCCATTGGACACAGACAGAGGGGTCCATTATATCTCAGCCACTGCCCTGGAGGTGGCTGCCAATGGAAGCTTTGTGCCTTTTGCTGAAGATGTCTTCTCCATTGAAGTTCTTCCAGATGACCCATTAGACAGCGCTCCCCTCACTGTGGCATCGCAGTTGGTCAATGAGGTTACGCCATCTGTCTGTGGGCCTGAGGAACCCCTCACTATTTTAACTGTGATCCTCGATGCTGACCTCACTAAGATGACAGCCAAGCAACGGATTGGGCTGTTGGAACAAATGCAGAAGTTTGCAGAGGTGGGACTCCATCAAATGAAGCTCGTTCCAGTTGTCAACAACCGTTTGTTCGACATGTCTGCCTTTATGGCTGGACCTGGGAATGCAAAGAAGGTCGTGGAGAACGGGGCTTTGGTGTCCTGGAAGATTGGATGTTTCTTAAATCAGAACAATGTCCCTAATATCAGCAGCGTGGAGATCCCAGCCAAGGAGGGCACCATGTCTGCTCAGCTTGGCTACCCTGTCGTAGGGTGGCACATTGCCAACAAGAAACTACAGGTGACTAAGAGAGTGCGAAGGCAAATAAATCTCACTCCAACGCCTGTCATTGTTGCACTGCCACCGACAACCGCTGTTAGGGAACCTCCCAGTCATATAGTCCCAACACCAACCTCCCCAATTATTGCACCGACCACAGACAGAGTGGCACCACCAATCAGGAAACCATTGATAAGTAGGCCAGTTAAAACGGTCAGACCAAAAGATACGATCACTCACACGCCCACTTTGGGTCCTGTGCAACCAACCAGGGTGTTGGAAAAGTCAAGTACAACTATCCCTGGCCAAATTGAACCGACTGTGACCAGGCCTGGTTATGTTGAGCCCACTGCTGTGCTGCCTCCTCACACGACTAAGAAACCACGGGTTACCACTTTGAGACCACAAGTTACGACTCCAACGACAGTTACCACCAGCACTGGTAAGCCAAAGGGACAAACCAAGGCTCCACGGGTCACAAGCAAGCCATCCACCAAGCTGCGTACCACCTCACCACCCACCAGGCGTACGACCAGCCCTGTCCATGCCACCAAGCCCTTCCGGCCGCCTGTTGGTGACAATCAGCCACCCAAACTTACAAACCACATTGACCGTGTGGACTCGTGGGTGGGAACTTACTTTGAGGTGAAGATCCCATCTGACACTTTCTATGACGATGAGGATGGCACCACTGACAAGCTGCAGCTGACCCTCAAGCTCAGGGAGCAGCAGGCACTGCCCGAGAACTCATGGGTCAAGTTCAATGGCACCAGCCAGCTGCTATACGGCTTGCCTAACACCGGGCACGAAGGCAAGCATGAATACTTCATGCATGCTGCTGACAAGGGTGGCCTGACGGCTGTGGATGCTTTTGAGGTCCACGTGCATAGCCGGCCTCACAATGGCAAGTCGAGCGCCAAATTTGCTGCCCGGTTTCACGGAGATCACATGAAGGTGGCCAACGATGTCAACAAAAAAATCCAGCTGATCAAGAAGCTGGCCTATGCATTTGGCGACCGTAACAGCAGCACCATTACCCTGCACAGCATCTCGAAGGGCTCCATTGTGGTCGAATGGACTAATAACACGCTGCCCCTCGAGCCCTGTCCCAAGGAGCAGATTCAGTCCTTGAGCAGGCGCATTGCAGACGATGACGGCAAGCCTAACCAGGTCTTCACGGCAACCATGGAGCCGGAGTTCTCCCCCATCAATGTGTCTGTCACGGGCACAGGCAGCTGCAAGAATATCCAGTTTGTGCCAGTGGTTCCGTTCTCTGAGCCTCCCATCCAGCCCACTGTGTTGGTGGCTGCTGGTGAGGGGCCGTCCAGGACCAGCAACGATGACGTTTACTTGCACACTGTCATCCCGGCAGTGGTGGTGGCTGCCATTCTGCTCATTGCGGGCATCATCGCCATGATCTGCTACCGCAAGAAGCGGAAAGGGAAGCTCACCATCGAGGACCAAGCCACCTTCATCAAGAAAGGTGTTCCTATCATTTTTGCAGATGAACTCGATGACTCCAAGCCCCCTCCTTCGTCCAGCGTCCCACTCATCCTTCAGGAGGAGAAGCCCCCTCTTCCTCCTCCGGAGTATCCCAGCCAGTCCAGCCATGAGGCCATCCCCTTGGGCCAGGATCTGATTGGTGAATACACTCCTCTGAGAGAGGAGGATCCCAATGCACCGCCCTACCAGCCCCCACCACCCTTCACAGCGCCAATGGAAGGTAAAGGCTGCCGTCCAAAGAACATGACCCCGTACAGATCCCCACCACCTTACGTCCCCCCCTAATACTTGAAGGAGCCTGGAAGCCCCATGTCCCCACCCCACCCCCCTTTCCACACCAGTGCTGTCTGTAGGGAATGGAAGCCTGCCATCATTTTTAATTTTCTGAGCACTGGGTTTGTCGGTTTGGAAGTAAATAATGCTGATGTTTCACTGCAGCCCTTAGCGCTGCTGTTCACCTCCCTGAATTGATGGGACGGTCTCCCAGTCAGCATTGTTACTTTGATCGTTTCTGTACATTGTTATCGCAGGCTTCAGAACATTTGTTTTAAAATGCTAAAGAGACCACGGGCAGCACTGGGGGGATGTTTGATACGGTTTGCCTTTAACACTAATTGTACTGTTTTCTATTCACGTGTCTAGCAACGGAAGTATAACAAAACAGTAGCCTAATGTAAATGTCAGAGACTGTACTGAAATCGGTTTGTTTTACATTTAATCCACTGTACCTAAACTTATACTTCTAGTTTTGGCCATGTTAATTATTTTGAGGTAGAACTTTTCTCTGCTCTGGCTTTTGGGACACCTTGTCAACTTTCATTTTGCTTGTTATCATTTCTTGCTGTCTGGCCTCCTTCACTGGTTCGCTAACTACATTTCCTTTAAGGTCACCGGTTCTTTCATGCTGTTCAGTGCCGAGCGCTTACAAAGTTGTCCGGTGCATCACTGGACTGTGAGATGGTGCTGCACATCTTTCTCACCTCACGTGCTGTCTCTTCATGCTCACATTTGGCATTCTGTCCACGTCCGCTGCCTCTCCTCTGCCTTGCACGTTTTTTAACTCTCTGGGTTCTCTGTTTCTTCCCTTTTCCTTGTGCATCCCATTTTTTGCTCTCTCATACACCCTTTCCCCCTCTAATTTGTGCGGTTAATATAAAGTTACTTGCCTGTTGGATCCTGCTCCACCCATTTCAGCTTGCCTGCCGACGTACAGGGGTCTTATGGTAGATTATATTCTAGTCAGCCAGAAATGATTAAAATAAAAAATTCAATCTAATTTTTTTACTAAATTTTTGATACAGCCTCAATCCTTTTATTAAAAGCATACTGCAATTTGTAAACGCTTGGCTTGTTAGGAATTGTTGAAATGAAATTGGGTTTGATTTTTTTTTCATTTTCTTTCCCGTTCTTCACCCACCCCCAACTCTTTTTCTTTCCTTTCTTTCTCTCTCTTTCTTTCTTTCTCTCTCCCTCTCTTTTTCTCTCCCTTTCTCCCTTTCTTTCTCTTTTTTTTCTCTTTCTTTCTTTCTTCCTTTCCTTTCTCTCTCTGCTCTTTCTGCTCTTTCCTCTTGCGTTCTCTCTCTTGCTTGCTCTCACGCTCCCTCTCTCAGATCACCTTAAACTTTAGTTTAGAGGGGTTTTTAAGAAAATTTTACTGCTTTTATTTTTAAAGATGATTATTCTCACAGGATATCACGTAGGTGTGATGTCTGCCGCACACTTTACTGGACTGAACCACAAAGAGATGGTATTTGGAACTTGGACTCACAAAAAACCATTGCAATAAACGTGTGTTGCGCTAGCATGGGTGGTCAAGCTCTAGAGCTGGCTTAATGCACACGCCATGGGATCTTGAAGCCATAATAGAACATGGCGCACATACCCCGTGTGCGCTTCGATCTGCAATGGCCAGGAGAGAACTGATTCACCATCACCACGGTGATTGGCAGGCAAATCAAAACAGAATAATGCATTATTAGCGATTTTACTTTTTACAGTTATTAGTAAACATTTTATTTATGCCACTAGGCACTGTATGTTGGAAGTCTTGTATTAAAATGTGTTTTCACCAAACTGATTTTTGTTTTCTTGTAATTTTTGCCTTGTGTCAAGTGCATGTTCATAATCATATGTAATGTGGTGTTGGGCAATTCATATGCGAGGCATTGGCATTTCCCTCTTGAGGAATTGAATCTAGCCAAGACTGATTGTATGAAATTTTCTTCTGTACTAAGCCACTGTGCTGCTTATTATCACTATCAGTTGGAGGTAGAGCAGGACTGCAGCAGACAGGTTGTTTAAACAACACACTACAGAAATAAATACATGAACTACAGCAAACAAGACTCATCACTAATATATATAAATCAGGAGATTGCTGTAGTAAGAAAAAAGCAGGGATACATGACCAGAAATGTACAGTGAGTGGAGACTAGGTTCACCATATGCTTACAAGTCAATGCCAGTGTGATCGCTAGGTGTAATCAATGGAAATTATCCAATCATTTTCATCCTGACTGAGACACTAACATATATAGTCATGTTATATCAGAAGGGACCTAAGGTCAAATAAATATATTGGACATATCAACCTGGTGTGTAATGCACAGCAATGCCGTACATTTCGACATGCTCATCCAATGAAAGCTTTTTTTGGGTATAATGCAAATATCCCACCTTATTAAAGTAAATACATTGACACACACCACACTGATTTAGAAAAAAAGCCAAAAATATTTTCCCCCATTTGTGATTGCCTGTAAATTTATCATATGATCGTTAGTGGTGTGTCCCTGTCAGGACCTTTTTATGTGTATCTGTGAATATGATTTTATTTTATTTCTTTTTACCTTCCTAATTTTTAACCATTTTCCAAACATTTTCATATTTCCCGTTATCCTTTAATGTATGCTTAATGTGCAATCTTTTTCTATAGTTGCTATGTTACCCTTCTTTCTTTCTTCAGCTGTAGTCTGCCATTATTACTGGGATTAATGCTGGGTTAGGATAGGGATTGTCATAGAATCGCTACACTGTGGAAACAGGCCATTTGGCCCAACAGGTCCCCACCGACCCTCCAAAGAGTATTCAACCCAGACCCACCCTTCTACCCTATCTCAGTAACTCTAAATTTCCCATAGCCAATCCACCTCACCATCACATCTTTGTACTGTGGGAGGATACTCAAGCAGTTGAAGGGAGAATGTGCAAACTCCACACTGACAGTTGTCCAAGGGTGGAATCGAGCCCAGGTGCCTAGTGCTTGAGGCAGCAGTGCTAGCCACTGAGCCACCGTGCTGGGTGCGATGCTCTTCAGAGGGTCGATGTGGGCACTAATGGCCTGCTTCCACACTGTAGGGATCCCATGATTAGTGGCTAATTTTATCTTGCTTTCACAAAGTTTCCATGGACTCATGATTTCTGTTTTAAATGGTGTTCCATTGCTGTTCTGTTCCTTTTGTTGACACCAGCCTCCTCCTTGTCTATCTTGGATTCCAGCATCTAAATTTTCTTTTGTCTCTAACTGTTCTGTTTCTTTCGTCAGTAATTTTGCTAACCTATTTTCCCTGGCACATCTGCTTTTTCTATTCTTCTTTTCTTGATCTTTGTCTTATATCTGCTTTATGACTTTAAACTTTATTCTGTTGTGATCAATATTGTCTGGATGTTTCCCAGTGATTACTACTTATCTGCTCTGGCTCATTTGCCATTACGAGATTTGTCATTGCTCTCTCTCTCAAATAAGCAAATGTCCTGCATGTGCTAGTTTTAAAAAAAAAACCCTCTTCTTCAGCCCCTGCCTGAGATGCCAGACCCAAAGTTGAACAAAGTACTCCAGCTCGTCTCTGCCCAGCTGCAGTACAGTGTCCATACCTTTTTCCTATCGCATTAGTAATTTGTTTTGTGCCTATGCACCATCTATTAGCAATTTCTTAACTTCTAACCACTTTCTCTAAAAATTAAAATCACTATTTCAAAAAATTGCTTTGTTTGGGGGGGGCGATTCAATTTTTCACCTCAATTTCCCCACACTAAGCTCCATCTGATGGTTTGTACACTCAATTAGTCTATGTTGCATTCCTTTTTATTTTTTGCTCCCATTTAACTGTTTACTGGAACACCTGATATAAGGAATGTCCATAAACCTGGATACAATTCGCCTTATTTTATGGTGCAGAGAAGTCCCATGCTCTGACCAGTTCTGCGGCTTAATTGGAAACATGTTTTCCACTGCCATCACAAATTCATATATTGTTCAAAATAAGGACATAATGTGGAACTACTTCACCTGGGTTTTGGTTTCTTCATGTAACCTGTTCCGCTTAACAGTCAATCTAATTCTGCATGCAATAAATCAGAAGATGGACCAGTGTATGAATAAAATACGGGTTGAGTTATTTAAATGAAATAAACATCACTTAGTCATAGAGATGTACAGCATGGAAACAGACCCTTAGGTTCAACCTATCCACGCCAATGAGATATCCTAACCCAATCTAGCCCCACCTGCCAGCACCCAGCCCATATCCCTCCAAACCCTTCCCAGTCATATACCCATCCAAATGCCTTTTAAACATTGCAATTGTACCAGCCTCCACCACTTCCTCTGGCAGCTCATTCCATACTCCTACCACCCTCTGTGTGAAAAGGTTGCCCATCAGGTCTCTTTTATATCTTTCCCCTCTCACCTTAAACCTATGCCCTCTAGTTCTGGACTGCCTGACACCTGGGAAAAGACACTGTCTATTTACCCTATCCATGCCCCTCATAATTTTGTAAATCTCTATAAAGTCACCCCTCAGCCTCTGACCCTCCAGGGAAAACAGCCCCAGCCCGTTCAGCCTCTCCCTATAGCTCAAATCCTCCAACCCTGGCAACATCCTTGCAAATCTTTTCTGAATACTTTCAATTTTCACATCTTTCCGATAGGAAGGAGACCAGAATTGCACGCAATATTCCAACAGTGGCCTAACCAATGTCCTGTACAGCGGCAACATGACCTCCCAACTTCTGTACTCAATACTCTGACCAATAAAGGAAAGCATACCAAACGCCGTCTTCACTATCCTATCTACCTGTGACTCCACTTTCAAGGAGCTATGAACCTGCACTCCAAGGTCTCTTTGTTCAGCAACACTCCCTAGGACCTCACCATTAAGTGTATAAATCCTGCTAAGATTTGCTTTCCCAAAATGCAGCACCTCTCATTTATCTGAATTAAACTCCATTTGCCACTTCTCAGCCCATTGGCCTATCTGGTACAGATCCTGTTGTAATCTGAGGTGACCTTCTTCGCTGTCCACTATACCACCAATTTTGGTGTCATCTGCAAACTAACTTACTGTACCTCTTATGCTCTCATCCAAATCATTTATGTAAATCACATAAAGTAGAGGACCCAGCACCGATCCTTGTGGCACTCCAATGGTCTCAGGCCTCCAGTCTGAAAAAACACCCCTCCACCACCATTCTCTGTCTCTACTTTTGAGCCAATTCTGTATCCAAATGGCTGGTTCTTCCTGTATTCCATGAGATCTAACCTTGTTAATCAGTCTCCCGTAGGGAACCTTGTCGAAAGCCTTACTGAAGTCCATATAGATCACATCTACTGCTCTGCCCTCATCAATCCTCTTTGTTACTTCAAAAAACTCAAATCAAGTTTGTGAGACATGATTTTCCACGCACAAAGCCATGTTGACTATCCCGAATCAGTCCTTGCCTTTCCAAATACATGTACATCCTGTCCCTCAGGATTCCCTCCAACAACTTGCGAACCACCGAGGTCAGGCACACTGGTTTATAGTTCCCTGGCTGCTCCTAACCACCCTTCTTAAACAGTGGCACCACGTTAGCCAACCTCCAGTCTTCCAGCACCTCACCTGTTACTATTGATGATACAAATATCTCAGCAAGAGCCCCAGCAATTCACTTCTCTAGCTTCCCACAGAGTTCAAGGGTACACCTGATCAGGTGTTGGGGATTTATCCACCTTTACACATTTCACGACATCTAGCACTTCCTCCTCTGTAATATTGACATTTTGCAAGCTATCGCCATCTATTTCCCTACAATCTATATCTTCCATATCCTTTTCCACACTAAATACTGATGCAAAATACTCCTTTAGTATCTCCCCCATTTCTGCGGCTCCACACAAAGGCTGCCTTGCTGATCTTTGAGGGGCCCTGTTCTCTCCCTAGTTATCCTTTTGTCCTTAATGTATTCGTAAAATCCTTTGGATTATCCTTAATTCTATTTTTCAAAGCTATCTCAAGTCCTCGTTTTGCCCTCCTGATTTCCCTCAAATATACTCCTACTTCCTTTATACTCTTCTAAGGATTCACTCGATCTATCCTGTCTATACCTTTCTTATGCTTTCTTCTTTTTCTTAACCAAACCATCAATTTCTTTAGTCATCCAGCATTCCATATACCTATCAGCCTTCCCTTTCACCCTGACAGGAATATACTTTCTCTGGACTCTCGTTACCTCATTTCTGAAGGCTTCCCATTTTCCAGCCATCCCTTTACCTGTGAACATCTGCCCCCAATCAGCTTTCGAAAGTTCTTGCCTAATACCATAAAAATTAGCCTTTCTCCAATTTAGAACTTCAACTTATAGATCTGGTCTATCCTTTTCCATCAGTATTTTAAATCTAATAGAATTATGGTCGCTGGCCCCAAAGTGCTCCCCCACTGACACCTCAGTCACCTCCCTGCCTTATTTCCCAAGAGTAGGTCAAGTTTTGCACCTTCTCTAGTAGGTACATCCACATACTGAACCAGAAAATTGTCTTGTATGCACTTAACAAATTCCTCTCCATCTAAACCTTTAACACTATGGCAGTCCCAGTCTGTTTGGAAAGTTAAAATCCCTGGCCACAACCACCCTATTATTCTTACAGATCTCCTTACAAGTTTGTTTCTCAATTTCCCTCTTGACTATTAGGGGTCTATAATACAATCCCAATAAGGTGATCATCCCATTCTTATTTCTCAGATCCACCCAAATAAATTCCCTGGATGTATTTCTGGAAATATCCTCCCTCAGTACAGCGGTAATGCTATCCCTTATCAAAAACGCCACTCCCCCTCCTCTCTTGCCTTTCTTTTCTATCCTTCCTGTAGCATTTGTATCCTGGAACATTAAGCTGCCAGTCCTGTCCATACCTGAGCCATGTTTCTGCATTGCTATGATATCCCAGTCCCATGTTCCTAACCATGCCCTGAGTTCATCTGCCTTCCCTGTTAGGCCACTTGCATTGAAATAAATGCAGTTTAGTTTATTAGTCCTACCTTGTCCCTGCCTGCCCTGACTGTTTGACTCACTTCTGTTCTCAGCTGTACCCGTCTCAGATTGATCTCTTTCCTCATTATCTCCCTGGGTCCCATTTATGGCAGATATAATCCGCAGTAACCCTTAAACTCTCTTTAAACTCCCACGTCTGACAAGAAGTACGTATCACTCTACTAAAGGCCATTTTTGCTCCTTCACAATCTACATACCCAGAAAATAACACCGTCTTCTTCTTCTACAAACACTGCTTCAGGTTAAATTAATAGTTTAATAGTTATGACTTATATTTTAAGTTTAATCAAGAGACATATCTCCAAAAACAAGAAAGAACCAACTCTACTCACTACTGCAGACTTTCTGTAGGCCACACTTAAAACAATGATTAACCTATCTGATTCTGTGCTGTGAACTTCGCCCAACAGTTCCTCCGAGGTCAGTTGTGAATTTCACTGTTTGTTAATTTTCCCAGATGCACTCCCACGTCCAACGATAATTGAATTCAAACAGCAAAGGCAGTGTCAATTTCTTTTTCTTTCTCTCTCTCTTCTGCACTGTCCTCACCATGTGCTTCCTTTGTCTGTTCTTCTCCCTTTTAAAACTGCTGGGTTTTTTTCCCCCAAAGTTCCAAAACAATGCAACAGCATATAAAACAGTAATTGCTGCTCCTGGAATTCGAGGAAATCACCTCCAGCACCTAAAATACCTCAAAAAAAGGCGCAGCTGTTACAGCCAGTAATTTTTCCCGTCCTCCATCTTGGCTTACTCAGAATCCATTTATCGCATGTTTGGAGACTTTTTACATTAAGCTTGATCACAGAATAGCAAACAAAGTATGATGTCCAGGTACTTCTGAGGGTACTTTTGCATAATAGACTGTAGATACATTTGTCCTGCTCATGTTCCAAACAGTCATAGCTAGTGAATGTGCTAAGGTTGATCTCTGCCTTGATTGACGCACTGTTTCTTCCCCTAATATAAAGGGGCTGGGAAGTAACAGCCACTTGAAACCCATGATAGTATGTGTGCTACAAAAATAAGTCGGACCTGGAGACGGTTGAGTAAGTAAAGACGAAATAGTGTTTTTAAAAAAAACCACCAGGACTACGGGCCTTAAGAGGCTGAAGTAGGGCTATCGAGTCTATCAAGTCTTCCTGACCTCTCCGCCCCCACCCTCACCTTGACCTCTTTCCACCTATCACATTTCCGACGCCCCTCCCCCAAGTCCCTCCTCCCTACCTTTTATCTTAGCCTGCTGGACACACTTTCCTCATTCCTGAAGAAGGGCTTATACCCGAAACGTCGATTCTCCTGTTCCCTGGATGCTGTCTGACCTGCTGTGCTTTTCCAGCAACACATTTTCAGCTCAATATCGAGTCTACTCCACCATTCAATAAGGTCATATCTGCTCTGATAATCCTCAATTCCATTTTCCTGCGTTTTCTATACAGCCTTATCATCCTCAACACTTGCCTTCCTATTTTTGTCATCTACAAACTTGACAATTGTAAATTTGCTTTCCTCATCAAAGTCATAAATATACATATTGAAAATCATTGTGACCCCAGCACTGATCCCTGCGACATCCACTAGTTACAGGATGCCGTCCTGAAAATGCACCATCTCTGTCATCTATTAGCCAATCCTCTATGTATGACAATATACTACCTCCAACACACTCAGCTCTTATTAGCTAACCTTATCAAACACCTGAGAATCCTAATGTATAGCATCAGCTTGTATCCTGCTTATGACATCCTGTAAGAATTCTGACAAATTTGACATGAATGAATTGTCCTCCAATAAGCCATGCTGACTGCTTGACCATATTAGCTCAGTGTTAAATTAACTCAGCAGATGTTTCGGCTTCAAAATTCAAAAGATCTAAAGTGACCTAGGACAGAGTTTTATTCAAAAAGAAACAAATAATTTTGTGGACTTTTGGAACAGGTTGAGGTCTAATAGCTTTGAAGTGAAGGTGAATTCATAAAAAATGCATGGTATGATTGATGATTGTGGGCTGCAGAGTAAATAGCCATGTGAGAATATACATCTGAAATGGGCAGAACTAAGTTGTTGATGGCCCCTTCAGTTTGTTCTGCCATTCAATTAAATTGTGACTGATTAGTTTGTGCTTCATATTCCATGTTGCCGTCTACCTCTGTTCAGCTTTGGTTCCCTTGTCTAACAAAAATGTTTTCACCTTTGCTTTAAAGATATTAATTGACCCTGCTCCCTCTGCCTTCTGAGGTAACGTTCTGAAACTGCACTACTCTCTGAAAGAAACAGTCTCAGTTCTAAAAGGATGGCCCCTAAATTTGAAAAAGTGTCTTTGATTCTGAACCTATCAGCATGAAGAAACATTTCAACATCCATCTTGTCAACACCATTTAGAATCTACTGCACTTCAATCAAGTCACCTCTTACTCTTCTAAACTTCGGAGTAAACAAGCCCAGCCTATCCAACCTTTCCTCATAAGGCAATACACTCATTCCACATGTCAATCGAATAAAGTTCCTCTGAACTATCTTCAACACGTTCACATCCTCCTTTAAATCAGGAGACCAAAACTGCATATAGTATCTGAGATGTGGTCTTACCAATGCCCTGTATAACTAAAGTATAACACACTTCGTTTTATATTAATTTCCTCTTACATTAAAGAACAGCATCCCATTAGCCGCCTTGGTGATTTATAACTACGTGCTAGCATTTTATAAATTGAGCACTGCAACACTAAGGTCCTTCTACACCTTAGAATTTCAGCCATTCGCCATTTAAGAAACATGGCTTTTTCATGTTTGCTGTCAATAACCTTTTGTGTGGCACCTTGTCAAGTGCTGTCTGGATATCCAAGTACAGTATATCCACCCCTCTTTATCCACAGCATCTTACTCCTTCAAAGGTGACTCATAAATTGGTTAAACTTGATCTTCTTTTCACAAAACTCTGCTGACTCTTCCTGATTACCTAATATGTTACCTAATATATTTTTAAGTGCCCAGGGATGATGTCTCTAATGCTAATTTCTAATCCCTTCCCCATGACAGATGTCAAGTTAAATGGCTGATAGTTTCCTGTTTTCTGCTCCTTCCTTTCTTGAATACAGGTTAAGTTTTGCTACTTTACAGTCTCATGGAACCGTTTTTGAATCTGGGTTTTAGAAATGAACATCAATTTATCTGCTATCTCATTAGCAATCTCTTTTAAGACCCTAGGATGAAGTCTGTCTGGACCCAGAGACTCGTCAATCTGCAGTTCCATCAATTTGATCAATACCACTTTCCCCGTGATTGTAATTTCACCAAGTTCCTCTCTCCCTTCCACCTCCTGGTTTCAGTATTACTGAGATGTTTCTCACATTCTCTTCAGTGAAGACAGAAGAAAGATGTTTGTTCATTTGATCCACTATTTCCTTATTATCCGTGACTATCTCTCCATTGTCACTCTCTAGGGGATGAAGACTCGGTTAGTTTACTCTTTTCCTTTTTAAATACCAGCAGAAGCTCTTGCTGGTACTTTCTACATTCCTGGGTAACTTCCTCGCAAATTATAATTCCCTCTGATTAACCTTTTAGTCGGTCTCTATATTCTGACCAAACATCTGACCTGCCACTTGTCATTGCACAGCTTTTAAGTTCCAATGCTTGACCTAATTTCATTAGATAACCGCAAATGATGGGTCATCCATTTAGAACTTTACTTTGTAATACTAACATAGGCTTATGACACGGTGACTATAGCCAAATCCTGGCTGAAAACAGGCAGCATTAGATTCTTATTATTCTTGAATACAAGCCATTCAGGAAAGAAAGGGAAGGAAAATAAGTCAGTGAAATAGTGATTTTGATTAAGAATATTAGAATGCTAGCAAGTAAAAAGGTTTAAAAAGTCAAAGATGAATAAGTTTAGTTGGTTTGGGTCAAAGGAGGAAAAGAGCAGCATGAACTATGACGATTGAGGGAGACTGGAGGGACTCTATTCAGGAGAGCTTTCTTGATCAGTACGTTCACTTTCTAATGAGAAAAGAAGCCTTGCTAAATTTGATCTGGTGGAATGACCTGGGTCAAGTAGAGATTGATGCAGTGGGGAACATCTCAGGAATAAACTTCGTTGCAACTTAATGTCTAAGGTACAGAGAAGAATGAGCAGAAATTCTTCCACATCACTTACTTTAATTTTACCAACACCTCATTTTGAGGTTAAGCCCTCTAATTATAGACTCGCCCACCAGGGAAACAACCCTTCCCATCTACCCTGTCATGTCTCCTAAGAAACGGTTCAATAAAGGCCCAACTTAAGCAACCTCTCCGCATAAGAGTCCCTCCACACCAAGTATCAGCCTAGTGAACCTTCTGCCTCCAATGCCAGTACATCTTGCCTTAGATAAGGGACGCAAAAATTGGTCCACAATATTCCAGCTGCAGTCTGACTAGTGCCTTGTAGAGTTGTAGCAAAACCTCCCCACTTTAGTACTCTGTTCTTTCAAAATAAAGGCCAACATTCTATTTGCCTTCTCTATTATCCACTGAAACTGGAAGCTAGCTTTTCGTGATTCATGAACGAGGACTTCCAAATCCCTCTAATGTCGCTTTCTGCAGTGTTTTTTTCCATTTGACAAATTTTTAGCTCCTCTGTTCTTCCTACCAAAGTGCATACCTTATATTTCCCCAAATTATGTCCCATCTGCCAAGTTTTTGCCCATTCACTTGTCTGTATCTCTCTGTTTAGGTGTAGGGAATGCTGGATGATGAGAGCAATTGAGGTTTTGATCAAGAAAAAGAAGGAAGCATTTGTAAGGTATAAATAGCAGAGATCAAGTGAATCCTTAGAAGAGTATAAAGGCAGTAGGAGTATACTTAAGAGGGAAATCAGGAAGTCAAAAAGACATGAGACAGCTTTGGCAAATAGGGTTAAGGAGAATCCAAAGAGTTTTTACAAATACATTAAGGACAAAAGGGTAATGAGGGAGAGAATAAGGCCCCTCAAAGATCAACAAGGCAGCCTTTGTGTGGAACTGCAGGTGATGGGGAGATACTAAATGAGTATTTTGTATCCATTTTTACTGTGGAGAAGGATGTGAAAGACACAGAATGTGGGGAAATAGATGGTGACATCTTGAAAAATGTCCATATTACAGAGGAGGAAGTGCTGGATGTCTTGAAATGCATAAAAGTGGATAAATCCCCAGGACCTGATCAGGTGTACCCTAGAACTCTGTGAGAAGCTGGGGAAGTGATTGCTGGGCTCCTTGCTGAGATATTTGCATCATCAATAGTCACAGGTGAAAGACTAGGGGTTGGCTAACTTGGTGCTACTGTTTGAGAAGGTAGTAAGGAAAAGCCAGGGAACTACAGACTGGTGAGTCTGACATTGGTGGTGGGAAAATTGTTGGAGGGAATCCTGAGGGACAGGATTTACATGATTGGGGATACTCAATATGACTTTGTGCGTGGGAAATCACATCTCACTAACTTGATTGAGCTTATTGAAGAAGTAACGAAGAGGATTGATGAGGGCAGAGTGGTGGATGTGATCTATATGGACTTCAGTAAGGCATTTGACAAGGTTCCTCATGGGACACTGGTTAGCAAGGTTATGGAATACAGGGAAAAGTTTTGAAAACATGCAGAAATAACAGAATTGTTGTCATGGGTGACTTCAACTTCCCTAATTTTGATTGGAACCTCCTTAGTGCACATAGTATTGATGGAGCAGACTTTGTCAGGTGTGTCCAGGAAGGATTCCTGACTCAATATGTCGATAGACGGACTGGAGGGGAGGCCATATTGGATTTGGTGCTTGGCAACAACCAGGTCAGGAGTCAGATCTCTCGATGGGAGAGCATTTCAGTAGCAGTGATCACAACTCTTTGATCTTTACTATAGCCATGGAGAGGAATAGGAGCAGACAGTATAGGAAAGTATTTAGTTGGGCGAGGGAGAATTACAGTGTTATTAGACAGGAATTGTGGAGCATAAATTGGGAGCACATGTTATCAGGGAAATGCATGACAGAAATGTAGAGGTTGTTTAGGGAGCACTTGCTGCAAGTGCTGGATAGGTTTGTCCCGCTGAGGCAAGGAAGGGATGGTAGGGGGAAGGAACCTTGGATTGCAAAGGATGTGGAACATCTAGTCAAGAGAAAGAAGGAAGCTTACTTAAGGTTGAGGAAACAAGGATCAGACGGGGCTCTAGAGGGTTACAAGGTAGCCAAAAAGGAACTGAAAAATGGACTCAGGAGAGGTAGAAGGTGGCATGAAAAAACCTTGCCAGGTCAGATTAAGGAAATCCCCAAGGCTTTCTACACTTATGTGAGGAACAAGAGGATGGCCAGAGTGAGGGTAGGGCCAATCAGGGAGAGTGGAGGGAACTTGTGCCGGGAATCGGAGGAGGTAGAGGAGGTCCTTGATGATTATTTTGCTTCAGTATTCACTAGTGAGAGGGACCTTGTTGTTTGTGAGGACAGTGTGAAACAGGCTGATATGCTCAAATATGTTGATGCTAAGAAAAAGGATGTGCTGGAAATTTTGAAAATCATGAGGATAGTTAAGTTCCCTGGGCCAGACGGTACATACCCAAGATTACTACAGGAAGCAAGGGAAGAGATTTCTGCGCCTTTGCCTCTTCAGTGTCCACTGGAGTAGTACCAGATGATTGGAAGGTGGCAAATGTTATTCCCTTGTTCAAGGAAGGGAATCGAGATAATCCTGGGAATTACAGACCAGTCAGTCTTACATTGGTGGAGGGCAAATTATTGGAGAGGATTTTGAGAGACAGGATTTATGACTATTTGGAAGAGCATAGCTTGATTAGAGATACTTTGTGAGGGGCAGGTCATGTCTCACAAGCCTTGGTGAATTCTTTGAGGATGTGACAAAACATATTGACGAAGGTAGAGCAGTGGATGTAGTGTACATGGATTTTAGCAAGGCAGTTGATAAGGTTCCTCATGGTAGGCTCATTCAGAACGTAAGAAAGCATAGGATACGGGGAAATTTGTCTATCTGGATACAGAGTTGGCTGGCCCAAAGAAGACAGAAGGTGGTGGTAGATGGAAAGTATTCAGCCTGGAGCTCAGTGACCAGTGGTGTTCCATAGAGATCTGTTCTGGGACCTCTGCTCTTTGTGATTTTTATAAATGACTTGGATGAGGAAGTGGAAGGGTGGGTTAGTAAGTTTGCCAATGACACAAAGGTTGGTGAGTTGTGTACAGTGTGGAGGGCTGTTATAAGTTGCAACAGGACATTGGTGGGATGCAGAGGTGAGCTGGGACGTGGCAGATGGAGTTCAACCTGGAAAAGTGTGAAGTGATTCATTTTGGAAGGTCGAATGTGAATGCAGATTACAGGGTTAAAGGCAGGGTTCCTGGCAGTGTGGAGGAACAGAGGGATCTTGGGGTCCACGATCATAGATCCCTCAAAGTTGCCACTCACGTTGATAGGGTTGTTAAGAAGGCTTTCATTAGCAGGGAGATTGAGTTTAAGAATCACAAGGTTATACTGTAGCTCTATAAAGCCCTGCTTAGATCACACTTGGAATATTGTGTTCCGTTCTGGTCGCCTCATTATAAGAAGGATGTGGAAGCTTTAGAGAGGGTGCAAAGGAGATTTACCAGCATGCTGCTTGGATTGAAGGGTTTGTCTTATGAAGAAAGGCTGAGGGAGCTAAGGCTTTTTTCATTGGAGCAAAGAAGGATGAGAGGTGATTTGATAGAGGTGTACGAGATGATGAGAGGCATAGATAGGGGTGGATAGCCAAGACATTTTTCCCAGGGGGGAAATGGTTATCATGGGCAGAAGGGGCATAAGTTTAGTATGATTGGAGGAAGGTTTATGGGAGATGTCAGAGGTAGTTCTCTACACAGAGAGTGGTGTGCGCGTGGAATGCACTACCAGCAGTGGTAGTAGAGTCAGATACATTAGAGACATCTAAGCGACTCTTGAATAGGCACGTGGGTGAGTGTAAAATGTTGGGTATGTAGGTTAGTTTGATTTAGAGTAGGATAAAAGATTGGCACAAAATCGAGGGATGAAGAGCCTGTACTATGCTGTACTGTTCTATGTTCTGTGTTCTATATTTTGACTAGCCATTTGGATACAGAACTGCCTTAAAGGTAGAAGACAAGATGGTGGTGGTGGAGGGTTGCTTTTCAGACTGGACACCTGTGACCAGTGATGTGCCACAAGAATCGGTGCTGGGTCCACTGCTTTTCATCATTTATACAAATGATTTGGTAAGTTTGCAGATGATACCAAAATTGGAGGTGTAGTGGACAGCGAAGAAGGTTACCTCAGAGTACAATGGGATCTTGATCAGATGGGCCAATGGACTGAGGAGTGGCAGGTGAAGTTTAATTTAGATAAATGCTAGGTGCTGCATTTTGGAAAGGCAAATCAGGACAGGACTCATGCACTTAACGATAAAGTCCTAGGGAGTGTTGCTGAACAAAGGGACATTGGAGTATAGGTTCATAGTTCTTGAAAGTGAAGTCTCAGGTAGATAGGATAGTGAAGAAGGCATTTATTGCAATAAAAGCTTTCCTTTATTGGTATAGGAGTTGGGAGATCATTCTGTGTCTTCACGGGACATTGGTTAGGCCACTTTTGGAATACTGTGTGCAATTCAGGTCTGTTTCCTATCGGAAGGATATTGTGAAACTTGTAAGGCTTCAGAAAAGATTTACGAGGATGTTGCCAGGGCTGGAGGATTTGAGCTTTAGAGAGAAGCTGAATAGGCTGGGGCTATTTTCCCTGGAGCATCGGAGGCTGAGGGGTGACCTTATAGAGGTTTATAAAATTTTGAGGGGCATGGATAGGGTAAATAGACAGAGTCTTTTCCCTGGGCTGGGGGAGTCCAGAACTAGAGGGCTTAGGTTTGGGGTGAGAGGGGAAAGATTTAAAAGGTTCCTAAGGGGCAACGTTTTCACACAGAGTGTGGTGCATGTTTGGAATGAGGTGCCGGGGAAGTGGTGGAGGCTGGTACAATTACAACATGTAAAAGGCATCTGGATGGGTATATGAATAGGAAGCGTTTAGAGGGATATGGACCAAAGTGTTGGTAAATGGGACGAGATTGGGTTGGGATATCTGGTTGGCATGGAAGGGTTGGACTGAAGGGTCTGTTTCCATGCTGTACTTCTCTACGACTCTCCAGATGCTTTGTGTTATCCTCACTACTTGTCTTCTCGCCCATTTTCTGTGCCATCTGCAAACTTGTTTATAATCTATTCCCTTTTCTCATCCAGGTCATGAATATATATTATAAATAATTGTGCTCCTAACAGTGACCACTGTGACATTCCACCAGTTACAGGTTGCCATCCTGAAAATGACCCCCTTATCCCAAATCTCTGTCTTCTATGAGATAGCCAATCCTCTGACCCTACGAATATAGTCCGTCCAACAACACGCTCCTACCTTAGTAACTTAATGTGTAGTACCTTATCAAACATCTTTTGAAAGGCTAAGTATACTACATCCACTGTCTTCCCTGTATATGTCCTGTTTGATACATCATCAAAGAATGCTGGTGTCAGCTTGATAACACAAGGGCGAATCTGGCTGAACACAACGTGTGTAGAAACAAGACATAAAAGGGGTTGAGGGGCAAGTTGACGCTATCACAGTAGATTGTAAACTAGCATAAAAGGCGTATCCAAATTTTTTATAAGCACATGAATCATTTTATAAAACGTAATCAAAGCGATTAGATTACATTACAGTGCGGAAACAGGCCCTTCAGCCCAACAAGTCCACACCAACCCACCGAAGCGTAACCCACCCATACCCCTACATTTACTCCTTACCTAACACTATGGGCAATTTAGCATGGCCAATTCACCTGACCCTGCACATCTTTGGACTGTGGGAGGAAACCCACGCAGACACGGGGAGAACATGCAAACTCCACACAGTCAGTCGCCTGAGGTGGGAATTGAACCCGGGTCTCTGGCGCTGTGAGGCAGCAGTGCTTACCACTGTGCCACCGTGCCACCCAAAGTGGTGTTGGGTCCTTTTGATAACCAAACTGAAGACCTTCCAGCAAAGCTAGGGAGCAGGCAAATGTACTAATTGGGTATTTTGTATCACTGACATTTTGGAAAAAAATGTGGTTAACATGGAGATCACTGGGTGAGGCAAAAGGAAATTTTCCTCTAAATTGGAGATGCCATGCATAACTAATACCCCGAGAAATCTGCACGTGGGAATCTTTCCTAATCCCATTATCTGATTTTGGATTTTGAAGGTAGTTTTCTTTCCCCTCCTGAGATTATGGCGCCACAGATTTACGTCTTCAACAGACAGTACACTATTTTGCTTCTTGCATCGTTTAATTCCACATTTAATTATTTCCATTAAATGCATGGATATTGTATTTTATTTTGTTTGTTTTCACTTCAAATTAGTACTTTTTAAGGATGATTGTGCCCTATTTTCTAACGAACATGACCTGGAAGGTATTTCCTATTCAATGTAAATTGGATTTAGACATTCTCATAGTATAGATAGCTATTAGTTTTTTTTTACTAGATGTATGTAATAGTTTGTGTGTTGCATGTTATAATATGCTGTTATAAGCCTCATTACCCACTGTATCTCCCTGCAGTCTTTGACATATTTGATCATGTCATTTGCCTCTAGAACCTCTATTATTTCACCTCTGGGTAGGACTGCATCCACTTCCATTCTCACCTACTGTATACAATTGTAGCCCAAATCAGCTTCACTTCCCATTCCTAATCAGTTACTTCTGGAGTCTGCCTTGCTTCCCTTCCATTTAAAAAAAAAATAATCTATATGCTGCCTCTCAGTGACATTATTTGACACTCCCCGACCCTCCCACACAATTCGTTCCGACCTCTTGATTCCAGACTGCTGACTGGACATCGAGTTTTGGATAAGCAAAATTTCCTCCATTAAAATATTGGGAACAGTGAATGTATCACTATGGCACCAGCCACAAAGACTCTGTTCCCTGGGCATCGAGTAAGTCCTGTCCCTTGGCAACTGTCTGTGCCTGAACCAGAATGTTCAGGTCCTTTATCTTTACACTATTCCAATTCCGACCCTCTTGCAATCCCTGATTTTCATTACTCCAACACTGGTGCCTTCAAGTGCCCTGCCTTGAATCTCTAGAATACCCTCCCTAAACCTCTGTTTTCTTCTGTAAGTAATTCTTAAAGTTGTCTCTTTGTCCATGCTGTTGTTCAGCTGTCCTAATACTTTGTTCTAGCTCCATGCTATATTTTACTAATTGTGCTTCTGCGAAATGCCCTGGATGATGGCAGTAGATATTAGTTAAATTCAAGTTGTTCGTGTAGTTCCCCTTGAGTTCACCCTGGGCCATACTACATGAGATCCCGACTCCAAGCAGTTCCAGTAAGTGGTGGCTGGACTTTCAGCTCTGTCTCTAGGTTGACATCCAACAAGGTACTCAACCTGCAAATGCAGATTCACCACCTCATCGTAAAGGATGTGAGAATCTATAAAATCATCCACAGTACAGGATTCCCACTGAGTAATGATTATAATGACAGTTACAACCGTGGAAAGAATCTGTTGGGCTTAATCCCTTGATGACATCCATGGGAAGAATGCAAAGATATAAGAAGTATTTCATGATGTTTCTCTTCTCTTGCCCATGTTGGAGTGATCACTTTTGTTTTGGATCGGCTAAAATTAAATTATTCTCACTCGGGCAGGTCACATGAATAAATACCACCAAAATAATATTGGACCAGTACAGTTTGAATATGTCAATTTCACATAACTAACATTGATGAGAAAAATTGGTATCTAACCCTGTGCTGTATCTGTCCTAAAAGTGTTTGATGGGGTCAGTGTTGAGGAAGCCTTATGTTCTTAGACTCATAGAGATGTACAGCATTGAAACCGACCCTTTGGTCCAACTTATCCATGTCGACCAGATATCCTAAATTAATCTAGTCCCATTTGCCAGCACTCAGCCCAAATCCCTCTAAACCCTTCCTCTTCTTATACCCATCCAAATGCAGGGAGTTTTACTCTGAATCTCACCCTGTGCTGTCCCTATCCTTGGCCCAGATCAGTGGAGAGGAAGGTTTACCCCATAATCTAACTCAAAGTCTGGAGTGCTTTGTGTTGGTGCCAGAAGTAGAAACTAGGTGCTATTTCTCATCCTCGCGAACACACAATTTTATCATCAAAAAAGGCAGAGAAAAGCAACATTCAATGGGGGCAAGATGACCTGTTTACGCAATAATCTAAGATTTCAAAAGTATACAGTTTGTAAAAGGCTTCAGACCGTCCCAAACTAATGGCAGGTGTGATATCAATGCAGATCTTTCTTTCTTTCAAATTAATTCTGGTTTAAGATCTCTGATCAGAATACAACCCTTAAGTTTAAATCCAGCATTAACCTCAGGTACTCTCTGTTACACTGTCCTGGGTCCCAACAATGACCTTCTTTCTCTTCTTTCTCTAGAACACAAACCATATATAAAACATATTTGCAATTTTGTGATGTCCAAGTTTCAGCAATAAAGTCAGTCAAAACTATCTGCTCAGTATTATGTTGGTACTGTGATGAGCTCATTCATTTGTTTCAGCAACAGATTTATGATCATAAGGGATCCCAAAAGATCATGGGATTCCAAATGAGAGAGCAATGCGTGAGTGAGAACTCTTGAGAGCAATTGTGGATGTTTTCAGAAGCTTCCAACCCACAAGGGTTACTCGCCTAACTTGGCATATTTGCTAATTGAACAGTCCAAATGGGCATAAGGAAAAGCAGGCTTCCTAAAGGACAAATCTGCCTTTACAGAGGGCTGGGGAATGAGAGCCAGGCACCTATTGTGTGTGCTACAAACTACAGCTGCACTTTTCATTCATTCACAGCTCATCTCTTCCAGGTGCCAGTTATCACAACCAGACCCTGAGAGAGGTTCGCCAAGTTATTACAGTTCCAGGCAGCATACCTCAAAATGTCATATCCCGAGTGAAGAAGAGTGAATTGGCTCCCTTTCTTTATTCACCTGCAACCCTCCACTGGTCACCACAAGGCAAATTTAGAAAGGATCCTATTATTTGGGAATCACTTTCTCCCAAACCAAATGAATTTATGTTTTAAAGATAGCCAATTGTACTGGTCCACACATTAGGATGTTATGCCTATACCACACACAGACTAGGGTTGAATTTCTCTTTTAAATCCTGTATTGAACATGGAAAATATGAATATATCTCTTGCCCAGACTTCTTTTTTGAACCATTATATTCAGAGTCTGAGATACTCACAGGGGACTACAGTTCAGTTTGTACTTCTCCCTTTGAACTTTGATTGACACCTTCGGGTGTAGATTACAGTGGTGCTGGAAAAGCACAGGAGGTCAGGCAGCATCCGAGGAACAGGCAAATCGACGTTTTGGGCAAAAGGTGTGACATTCCAGAATTCTCCAGGAATTGGACTGTATCAGTTTTTGATGTGTTGTTAGGTGATCCCAGATAATGGTTTGGAGGTCCCATGCACAACTCACACCTAGACTGAAATGATGGCTGAAAGATCCAGATTTGTGTTTCAAGATTCATGGTCTCTCTTTGGAATTGAAAGAAGATGGAGCTGCAAGAAGTTTGAAGCAAGGGAAATGATGGGCAAGAACAAAAGGATGGTCCATCATAGAGTGGAAGATAGGAAATAGTAAATGATTCAATGGATGATCATGCAAGTCAGATGGAGAAAGTAATGGGATGGATAAAGAAACAAATGATGCATCTAAGGGAGGCGTGAATGGAAAACCAACAGCTGCCAAATGAAAAGGGAAACAAAACATTGGAGATTAGATTACTTACAGTGTGGAAACAGGCCCAACAAGTCCACACCGACCCGCCGAAGCGCAACCCACCCATACCCCTAACCTAACACTACGGGCAATTTAGCATGGCCAGTTCACCTGAACTGCACATCTTTGGACTGTGGGAGGAAACCGAAGCAAACCCACGCAGACACGGGGAGAATGTGCAAACTCCACACAGTCAGTCGCCTGAGGTGGGAATTGAAACCGGGTCTCTGGTGCTGTGAGGCAGCAGTGCTAACCACTGTGCCACCGTGCTGCCCATTGTTGAGATTAAAAGTGAAACTTGTTGATCTTTGAGAATGGAGAGTTTTTGAATGCTCAGTGGAAGGATAAGGTGTTATTTCTTGAACTTACATTGAACCTCTTTGGAGTACTGCAGCTGGCCAAGGACAGAGAGGACAGAATGGGAGAAAGATGGAGAATTAAAATGACTGGCACCCAGAGCCATGCAGTCACCCTTGTTCAAAGTTATCAGCCAGCCCAACTTGGACCTCTCCAGAGTGGAGTAGACTGCACTGTGAGCGATGATTACAATAGCCCAAGTAGAAAGAATTGTTTAACTGGGAAGAAGTTTTTGGGGCCTCAAATGGTGAGTGGGAGAAGGCAAAAGAGTAGGTGTTCTACCTCCTGCATTTGGAAGGACAGGATATATCAGGGGTGCTTGAGGAATGGACTAGGATATTGAGAAGCAGAATTGGAATGCTAGAAGAGGAGAGGGGGAGCTTGTTTGATGGTGGAATCCCACTAGAATTGGCCAAAATGGAAGAGAATGATCTGCTGGATGTGAAGGCCGGTCAGTTGGAGGGTGAGGTCCCATCATGTTTCTGGGAAAGAGGTGAGAGAAAAGAAAAGGTGTGAGAAGAACAGCACAGTAGCTCAGTGGTTAGCATTGCTGCCTCACAGTGCCAGGGACCCAGGTTCGATTCCAGCCTTGGGTGACTGTGTGGAGTTTGCACATTCCCCAGTGTCTGCGTGGGTTTCCTTTGGGTGCTCTGGTTTCCTCTCCCAGTCCAAAGATGTGCAGGTTAGGTGTGTTGGCCATGCTACATTGCCCATAGTGGTCAGCGATGTGGAGGCTAGGTGCTTTAGACAGGGGAAATGCAGAGTAATAAGGTAGGAGAACAAATCTGGGGGATACTCTTTAGAGGGTCAGTGTGGATGTGTTGGGTCTCTTTTCTATCCTGTAGGGATTCTGTGAAATATGGGAAATGGCATTGTTTGTCCTAGTCATCTCCCAAAAGGAGGAAGGCAGACTGCCATCATTCTCAAGATGATTTCACCACAAACTGATGCTTTCATCAAATTTATTAAAGGCTGATCATATCTTTAAAAATCTTTAATTAAAAGAATTGAGAGCCAGTTAGCATTTTTTTCAACCATTCATTGAATGAGGGCATCACTGTTAGATAAGCATTCACTGCCCATTCCTAATAACCCGAGAGAAGATGGTGGGGAGCTGCCTTCTTGAGCCGTTGCATTCCTCAGGATGTAGGGGCACCCACAGTGGTGTTAGAGAGGGAGTTCCAGGGTTTGTGTCCAGCAACTATGAAATGATATTGCTCCAAATCCGAATGGCATGTGACTTTGAGAGGAACATGCCAGTAGTGATGTACCCATATATCAGCTGCCCATGTCCTTCTAAATGGTAGAAGCTGCAGGCTGCGTTGAAGAAGCCTTGATGATTTTCTGCAATGCATGTTGTAGGTGGTGCACACTGATGCTACTTACTGATGGTGGAGGGAGTGAATGTGGATATGGTGCCAGTCAAGTGGAATTCTTTATCCTAGACAGTGTCAAGCTTTTTGAGTGTTGTTGGAGCTGCACTCGTCCAGGCATATCACACTCCTGATTTGTACCTTTCCGCACTGGGGAGCCAGAAACTGAGTTAGTTGCTGTAGGAGTCCTAGTGTCTGACCTTCTCTTGTAGCCTTTGTATTTATATGGCTTTTCCAGTTTAATTTCTGGTCACTGATAACCCCCCAGGATGTTGGCAGTGATGGATTAGTGATGGAAATGCCATTGAATTTTCTTTTGTCCGAAATGGTCATTACCTGGAACTTGCATGGTGTGACCATTGCATATGAACTCTTATCTGTGAATACTTGAGTATCTGATACTCTGAATTTTCAAGCTCACTTTCTCAATTTCACCCTACCTGCTTCTCAATCTCCTGGTAATTACTGCCAGGACCCAGATTGATACATCATTCTAAATCATCAGCGCACAATAGTGAAGTTTGAGAGTAAGAAGCTAGAGGTGAAAATGTGATCAATAAATTCAGGTATCCTCCCATTCCAAATGAAGTGTAACTACAGTCTACTCAAACTGTCCTCACTACTTATCCTTGGATGAAGGCCAAGGTGTCAATGTTGTATTGAAGTGTACAAGAGTGGGCTGATCGACCTGGGGCTGCTGCACAATACACAGGAGACAGTTATTGCCATATCTTCAGACAATGCGTCAACTGACCTTGAAGCTGTCATTGAATTCACACAGAAAACACACACACAGTGTAGAAGGAAGGTTTCTAGGGTAACGGGAATACTAGTCGGAATTACAGAAGAGTTTCAGTGGATTATTCTACAGCATGAATGTGGCATGAATTTCCCTCAGGGAGGGGCCTCAGTGCCTCCCAGATTTAACATTAACCTTGAGATCCCAAAGGGAACCCTCCACAGTCACTGTGGAGACTTCAGGAATATTAATGTCTCAGACTCTGAGCAGTGAAGGAGCGTTGGAAGAGTTCTGTGCTTTTGCCATTCCCTTCACTTTAATCTTATTTTAAACTGAAGACAAAAGCAATGATGTATAAAATCTCAGTTCGGCCTCAACTGGAGTATTGCGTCTATTTCATGACTCACATTTCAGGAAGGACATGACAGCTTTAGCAGACATTTCCGATAATTGTTTCAAGGATGAGGGATGACGATAGATTGGAGAAGTGGGTGCTGATCTTCTTGGAGAAGTGAAGGTAAAGTGGATATTTGATAGGGGTGTTCACAATTATGAGTGGTTTGGAAAACTAGGCAGAGAGAAAATGTTTGGTTTAGCAAAAGCACCACGGAGCACAGGGCGTCGATTTGAGGTAAACTGGCAAAAGCAGCAATGGTGGCGTGAGGTATGTATTTTTTTCACAAGCAAATATTTAAGAACTGGAATGTGCTACCAGGAAATTAGAGGAGGTTCAACCCTGGACTTCAGATTGGATTTCGTTAGTTGTCTGAAGAGAGAGGAATTGTGGAACTATGGGAAAGGCTGGAGGTTTGGGACGAGTTGAATTTCCCTCAGAGAGCTAGCATGGATATGACAGGTTGAATGGTCTCTTTCTAATCTGTAACCATTTTATGATTCAATAATAGCATTCAGGATTTCTTTTAAATGTTTCTTTTACTGGACCTTATATGGAGGTTTATAAAATCATGAGGGCATGGATAGGATAAATAGACAAAATCTTTTCCCTGGGGTGGGGTGTGCAGAACTACAGGGCATAGGTTTAGCATAAGAGGGAAAAAAATATAAAAGGGACCTAAGGGGCAATTTTTTCACGCAGAGGGTGGTGTGTGTATGGAATGAACTGCCAGAGGGAGTGGTGGAGACTGGTATAATTACAACATTTAAAAGGCATCTGAATGGGTGTATGAACAGGAAGGGATATGAGCCAAATGCTGGCAAATGGGTCCAGATTAACTTAGGATATCTGGTCAGCATGGATGAGTTGGACCAAAGGTTGTGTTTCCATTCTGTACAAGTCTATGACTATTTGGAGGCAGCTGATAAGCCTCCAGGAATATGTAGAGTTGGCAGCCCTAGTGAGGGTTCGGCATGCTTCAATCATTAGTTATGTTGGCCACACACTGCCCACCTGATGTTTACAATCTGCTTGTAGCAAAAGAACACTGATCCCGCAATGGTGCAGCCCCTGATCAGCCTCGAACAGGGATTTCTCGAGGTGTTTGGGAGATCCAGCACAGCAGAGGGAACAGTATTGGTGATATTCTTGCTAACATTTCCATTAAAGCCAATCTGCTTAGAGTCCAAGGCTCCTAATGGAGATTGAATAGTGGATCAGCTGCACTGATCAATCTGTCTGGATGTTGAGGGACAACATTCCCCCATTTTTGTAAGTGATATAGCAGAAGGAATCAGTGAGGTTACAGGGATGCAGCGTTTTCCATTTGTTGTGTACTCACGTCCAGCCCTAAAATCTGACATGTATTGGAAAACTGAGCTTTGGCCATTGTGATACGTTGTAGATCATACTCTATTTCTCTTTCCCGAAGGTGAGGAACAAGGGAAATTGGCACCTGTTTTCAGCACTGGCATAGATTCTATGCCATATGTTGACTGTCTGGGCAAGGAATTCAGTTGGACCAGACTTAAGGTAGAGATTGTAAAAGAATTGAAAGAGGCACGATTTACATTCCCCAGTACTCCACTGGGCTGTCAGATCAAATTCTGTGTTCAGTTCTCTGGAGTGGAACTTGAAACGATGACCTTCTGACTCAGAGACAAGCAAAAAGTCAGCACTGATACCTGATGTAGCACAATATCTGTCCCAAGATTGAACACCCAAAATACAGCAACATCTGTCCTCAAAGATGAAACAGCTGAATATGATGAAGTAGGAGAGGGGTTGTCATGATATCATTTGAAGACTGATATCCCTTTAAGAATCTCGACATTCAGATAAGTTAAACTCCTGGTCATTATCACTTGAACAGACCCACAGCTACTCTGCATTGTATTACCCAAGGCAAAGCATGTGTCTCAACATTAATCAGTGCCGTCTGCAATCATTTAGCTGTAAATAAATTCAATGATGAGCCAATTGTGTTCAGATCTAAAGGCTATTTCAAGCTCCAGCCAATATAGAGTGTGAAACTTGCTTTAGTGATTTGGGATGACAAAATTCAGCAGCTACCTGGTTATAAGCTGTAGAAACTGATCACAAGTCATGGGAGATAAACTGGTGCAAACCACCAATAAGTGCAATGCAATGGCTACAACAGCTCCTTAAAAATACATAGGCCTAGCTTTGATATCTGCTGCAAAACTGGTACCAAGATGGTTCTCTTGGAATTGCTGAACAGATTGCTAAACCTGAGCAATGATGATGCAATTCCACTGGATATACAAAAAGACTGCATAGCCATCGAGGTGAAGGTATATTCAAAATTGATCTGTTGCACTGTAATCAGCATAAAGGTGATCGACTTCAACCATCCCACACCGAAGGCATTGTGATAACTTATCATTGAAAGGTGGTTTGAGATGATAGAGACATGCCAGAATCTCTGAGATGCTTTTGGCCTTACAGCAAAGGGAGGGTGATATATTTCCAGTCAGGATGGTGAGTGGTTTGGAGAAGAGCCTGCAGGTAGTGGTATCTGCTGCCCTTGCCTTTCTAGGCAATAGAGGTCACAGATTCAGAAGATGTTAAAGGAACCTTGGAGAGTTATTCATCATCTCGTGTAAATGGTACACACTATTGTTGCTGTTCATCAATAGTGTAGCAGTGGATTCAACGATAGTCAAATGGACTGCTTTGTCTTGGATGGTGTTGTGTTTCTTGAGTGTTATTGGAGTTGCGCTCATCCAGGCAAGTGGGGAGTATTCCATCGCACTCGTGACTTGTGCCTTGTAGATGATGGACAAGCTTTAGAGAGTCCGAAAGTGAGTTACTCACCGCAGAATAGCCAGGCTCTGACCTACCATGGTATTTATAAAGCTGACCCAGTTACATACTTGATTAATCAGATAATCTGTTGCACACACTACTTGATGTCATAGTAGCAGAAGACATAAGCTAGGTTTGGAACAGTCTCAGCACAGCAACAGGAGTCAATTAGTTTGACATTAATTCTAACTCAAGAGAATCATCAGTAACTTAAACAGTACATCAGAGTGTTGTAGTGTCCCTGCTTCTGAGTCAGAAAACCTGAGTTCAAGCCCTGTTTGCTCCATCACATCTCTGAACAGGTTGATTACAAAAGGTCTTTACCCTGAGAGTAACTAAACTTATTAATTGCCATCTGTCCTTTATGACTTTCCACCCAGTGTTTCCTAGGTTACAACATGGGTCGCCCCATTGGTATAACTGAGAGAATTCTGCTCATGCCTGTTGGAATTTTGGCTTTCACTCCATTGCTTCAGCCTGACGTTTTACACAAAGCATCTAGTCAGTCCAACGCTATTCATTATGAACAGATGTATGAGTCCAGTAAATCATTCACTCAGAAATTTAAGTGCTAGAAATGATTAACAACATTGAGCTGTTACATGGCAGGTGAAAGTGCCCACCTATAATGTGGGTTGTGGGTGGCGTTTATACCCACAAAACTGGGGACAAGTGCTGTCACTGGACAGTAACCGAATGTTGAGACCCTGGGTTGCAGTCTGTGCTCACTGCAGCCCTCTGGACTGGGACCAGAAACCGAGCCCCATGACATCAGCAAAAGGCCGTTCCCTCAGGACCGAGGTCTGCTGCTGAACGCAGCACTGCAGAAGCCCAGTGTTTACTGTAATCTCCACTTGCCAAAGCTTCAGACTCAAAGTCAGCACTCTGGGCAGCCAGTCAACAGCTCACTCCTGCTCCTAGCTGAAAGGTGATGTCCTTCCCCCTGTCAACATCCTGCAAGTTCAGCATCGGAACCCTTTATAGAATTATAGAATCTCTACAGTGTGTAAACAGGCCATTGGCCTAACAAGTCCACACCAACCCTTTTAAGCATAACCCACCCAGACCTGTTCCCCTCCCCTATTACTGTACATTTGCCCCTGACTAATGTACCTAACCTACACATCCCTGCACAGTATGGACAATTTAGCATGGCCAATTCACCTAACCTACATCCTAATCCTAATCTTTGGATTGTGGGAGGAAACCCATGTAGATACGGGGAGAATGTGCAAATGTCACACAGACAGTCACCCGAGGCTGGATTTGAACTCGGGTCCCTGGCGCTGTGAGGCTGCAGTGCTAACCACTGAGCCACCGTGCCACCACAAAATTAACACAGGCTCCAGCAAGACTCAAACTCACAACCCCTGGTTTACAAGGTCAGTGCTCTAACCACTGAGCTACAGAGCCATTGTCTGTGCTGTCCCTCGTTCAGCCTTTTCCGATTCTGCTAAGAGGTGCTAGCTAGTTTCAAGTAGCCTCCTTGACCATCAACTTCAGTTGACCCTGAGAAATGTACTGATGGTGAACAGCACAACTAATGCTGGATGACCTTACAAATAATGGTAAGTAATAAGTATCAGCTGGCACGGGTCATATCTTTCATGTACAAATATAATTTCCAGATCATTCTTTAGTATGCCATAACCCCTCAGAAATTGTTAGTCACAAACTCATCAGGTGATATTAGCATTACTTTGTAACAGTCAAAGTTCTCCTGTATGTACTGCAGGCAAGCCCATATTTCCCAAATAAAACTGGCCCTCCCTGTCAATATCTGGGGCATTGGCAAGGGAGAAGGTTAAAGCCATGACCAGCCAGGCTGCCACTGGTAGTGGATAAACCTCCAGACATTATCATGGGAGATCCACTGGCAGGCAGGAGTTAGAGAAAGAACACCATAATGTGGGAGATCCACTGGCAGGAGTCAGAGAAAGAACACCATAATGTAGGAGATCCACTGGCATGCAAGATTAGAGAAGAACATCATAATGTGGGAGATCCACTGACAGGCAGGATTAGAGAAGAACACCATAATGTGGGAGATCCACTGACAGGCAGGAGTTAGAGAAGAACATCATAATGTGGGAGATCCACTGGCAGGCACAACGTAGTGAAGGACAACATGCACTCGTTTGTAAACGATGAGTCATAGCTGCCAAACTGAAGAGTATTTTTTGAGGAAATTGCGAACATCGTTAAAATTGCTCGGACTTTCAGTAGGTTTCCTTCTGTTACTTGGGAAAGAGACTGGGGGACCAGTTATGAAAATGTTGGAGATTGTGGAAAGGCCCATGGAGTAGATTTGTGTTTCATGGCCACTGAGGTCACCAGGCCTGTGCCAGGTATGGTCAGCAAGTCCTGACTGGGTAACTGGCAACTAGAGTCTTATCCTGGGGTACTGCTCATCAGACATTTCCAGATAACTCTCCTTGGAAGGTTGTGCCTGTAGCACACATCACTGCTGGGAGAACTGCCCCTTCTATCCCACCTTTGCCATTGTTCACCCTTCTGGTGCAAGAGGGACAGTGGAACCAAGTCCCAGTCTCAATAATGTGCTTGTTAAACCAGCCTTCTGCCTCTCACTGTAGCAGACTGAACTGCCACCATGTAGCCTTCATAAAGAGACATAAGGACAGGAAGAGGTCATTCTGCACCTCAGTCTAGTTTCACCATTCAACAAAATCAGTATGTGTTTTAACCTGATTTAGCCACCTTGATTCAGTAACTCAAACCTGGAAGCTCTATTGGAGTCAGTATCCACAGACTTTTGGGGAAAAGATATCCATAACTTGTTACATGGAAAAGTGTCTCCTATTTCACAGCTAAATAGAATAGACTCTAACTTTACAATTGACTCATCTAGTTTCGGACTGTCCCACCAGATGCAACAGTTACTCTGTATCTACCTTATTAAATCTATTTATTATTTTAATCAGTTCAATTAGGTCACAGCTGAATCTTTAAACTCAAGAGAATGCAAGCTGTGCTGATAATTTAACACTTTAAATCTTAATATCATTCTTTGGTATACTTTCTTCACATCAAATATCCTGCCTGAGATGCAGTGTGAGAAACTGGACGCAATGCCAAGAGTTTAATCGCTGCACAAAGCAGTTATCTGAAAGAGGAGTTAGCTGGGGAGCACATGCAATCCTTCATCAGCTCTTCAAAATGGGGAACTGGTGCCGCAACAGATCATAATCTCCATTAGTTCTTTTACAGCCTTCATTATTGAGCAGCCACATTCTTCTCCAGCTATTTTAATGAGTTCCCAAGACAGGTATTAATTCATTCTGCGCTCAATTCACTTTTAAGAATGACTGGGCTATAAGCATAAATAATGTGAACCCTAACATTCAGCTATGCCATAATCCCCACCCAAGTCAGGATATGTGCAGTCACATCTTCCTCAGAAGACATCATAATGTTTTACAGTGTTGTCTATGCTATATTATTGGTCACGCTCCATGTGTTGGCAAGGAGTGAGCACCAGAAATAGATGCCTTTTTTGTGAAGAGGCTAAAGTGTAAACTTGAGGGATGTTGGGAATTGTAGACTAACAAGAATGGTGCAAGACATTTCAGCTTCTGAGGCAAGGAATGAAAAAGAACAGATTTCACTCATTGAGTTGGGGTGAAGTAATTCAAATATTTCAGAAATAAAGGAGATATATGTTGGGATTTCAGGAAGGTACTTAAAATGAATCAATTCGTTATGGGTTTCACATAATAGAAGTGTTAGCTATAAGTGTGGATTTCAAATGTTACTTTTCCCTAAGAATCTGGCTGTTTATTCTTGTTTCTTGTTACAGGATTCCAATCAGCTGTTGTCTCGTGTGAATGATGAACCCTGCTCATGGGAAACAAAGCAGAAGACATTGCCAAAGTACAAGCAAATGGAGATTACTTTAGATAAATGCGAGGTGTTGCATTTTGGTGGGTCAAACCAGGGCAGGATTTACACAGTCAATGGAAGGGCCTTGGGGAGTGTTACAAAATAAAGAGATCTAGGGGTACAAGTTCACAGCTCCTTGAAAGTGGAGTCACAGGTAGGCACAGCAGTGAAGAAGGCTTTCAACATCTTCGCTTTCAGAGCATGTCAGAGCAATGAGTATAAGAGTTGGGACATCTTATTGCAGCTGTACAAGACGTTGGTGAGGCCACATTTGGAATACTGTGTGCAGTTCTGGTCACCCTATTATAGAAAGGGTATTATTAAACTAGAAAGAGTGCAGAAAAAAATTTATTAGGAAGCTACCTAGACTGGAAGGTTTGAGTTATAAGAAGAGGTTGAATAGGCTGGGCCTTTTTTCCCTGGAGTTAAGGAGATTGAAGGGTGATCTTATAAAAGTCTATAAAATCTTGAGAGGCATTGATAAGGTAGATAGCCAGCAGCTTTTCCCCATTGCAGGACAGTCTAAAGCTAGTGGGCATACGTTGAAGGTGAGGGGGGGAGATACAAAAGAGTCCAGAGGGGCAATTGTTTTCCAACCAGAGGGTGCTGAGTATCTGGTACAGGCTGCTAAAGGTAGCGATGGAAATGGGTACAATTTCATAATTTAAGAACTATTTAAACAGTTACATGGCATGGATATGGAGGCTTATGGGCCAAGCACAAACAAATGGGATTAGTTTAATTGTAAAAACTGGACGGAATGTGTAAGTTGGGCCAATGGCCTGTCTCCATGCTGTCCACCGCTATGATTCTATTTGCTCAAGGTCTGAAGATTAGAAAGTAACCCTGAATATGTAGCACAGAAACTATGATGCAAGCACACAACAGAACAATAAATTGTGATGAGTGATGAACAATATAAGGAAAGAGATGGCAGGTTGGCTTTGCCTATTTTTCCATCTCTTGGCTTACCGAAGACGGATGTGTTCTTGAGAAAAAAGCATTAAATTGGGTTTTCTTTTAAGTTTTTCGAAGTAGGGATAAATGTTTATTAGTCAATGTCTGAAATATATTCTTAACTGATTTAGACATACACAAGAAAAGATGGTGCTCATAAAAGAGCTAGCGTGCATTTAGATCTTGAAAGTCCAACCATTTGCTATCACATTTGCTTCTTTTGAAATGTAGTCTTGAAATGATGCAACTAATGAGTCCTTTTTGGCTATCTGAAAGGAAAATAGGTTTTGGAGGTTATTGAAAGATGAATTTAGTGTGGTTTACTGCCTGCAGTAGCAGGCTCCTTTATTCTGGTCAGGGCGCAGTCGAACCTCTGTAAAGGAAAGCCTGGTTTAGATCTTCAAACAGATAGATAAAAGCCAGTCCTCATTCTCTACCTTTTGATGGATCTCAGCAGGCTCTGGTCCTCTGTTGGACTGGAATTTTCTTTATGTTCAGTTGTATGCTCCAAAGCTGTGCCCTGTTAAATGCCTCTTTCACAGAAATCTGGTTTCTGCCGGAAAAGGAAGACCCAAAGAACTGCGGATGCTGTAAATCAGAAATTGCTGGAAAAAAATTCAGCACGTCTGGGGCAGCAACTGTGGAAATGAAGCAGAGTTAACATTTAGAGTCCAGTGACTCTTCATCAGAACTGTTAGCAGCTAAGAAAAAGGACTTACATCAGTAGCAAGGAAAATGCGCGAATCTATCATAAAGATGGGATGAACAGACACTGGTTAATATTAAACTGATTGGGCAGTCAGCATGGATATGTCAATGGGAAATCATTTTTAATGGACCAGTTGGAGCCTTTTTGAAAACGTTACTTACAAAATTGATAATGGAAAGCTCATGGATGTCATATACTTAGATCTTCAGAGGGCGTTTGATAAAATCGCCCACAGTAGGCTGGTTAGAAAAATTAAAATACATAGAATAGGAGGTAAAGTACTGGCATGGATTAATGATTGGCTAACAGACAAAAGCCACTAAGAATAAATGAGTCATTTTCATGTTGTCAACTTGTGACTAGTGGGGTACTGCAAGAATCAGTATTTGGGCCTCCGTTGTTCACAGCAAGGTATCAATGATATGGTCTGTATTCTCTAGAATTGTGAAGAATGAGAGGTGATCTGATTGAAACTTACAAAATACTTAAGAGATAAACATGGTAGACACAGGTAAGATGTTTCTCCTGGCTAGGAAGTCTTGAACCAGGGGACGTAATTTAAAATTAAACAGGATACCACTTAAGAGTGAGATAAGGAGAAATGTTTTTCATGAGAGGATTGTGAAACTTTGGAATTTACTATGGCAGAGGGTTGTTGGAGCTCAGTCTGTAACGTAGAAAATGTTCAATTTCTGATAAATGCCTGTACAGGATTATTGGGAATAGGGTTGGTATTGAATGTGAGTGTATTTGACAGTGTATATGCCAATATATGTCTCTGTGTGTTTATTTGTTACAGTATATGTCAGTGTACATGTGTCTCTGTGTGTGTATTTGATGGTACATATGTCTATGTATGTATATCTGTGTGTGTGTGTATTTGGTGGTGTATATGTCAGTGTATGTATGTCTCTGTGTATTTGGTGGTGTGTATGTTCATTTATGTGTATTATTTTTATTGACATCAGTGTATATATGTCTGTGTGCAAGTTGATGTGTACATCTATCTGTGTATCAATGTCTGTTTCCAGTTAAACCTGTGAGTCAATCAGTGTCAATATGTTTGTGTTTGTCTATACCAGTCAGTGTGTGTTGGTAAGTATCTATCTGCATTTCTCTGTGTGCTTAGTTATAGATATGAACATATCTGTGACTCTTGTTAAACATTGTAAATGTACTCTTCACTTGTGGATTCAAATTCAGTTCTAAAGGAGGCTTTAGGCTTCATTCCACAGAACTGAAACCTTCTTTTCATTATGTCAAAGCTGAGAAATGTCAGGGGAAGGACTTTCAAAATTAGGGGCTACGAACAAACGATTGCAATTTATTATCTTTACAGTGTTACAGAACGGCCTTCATGTTCACCAACATAACAACAGAGCCTTCAGTTCAAAGTTACTCATTATGTGTGAAATCCTTTGGGACATGCTGAGAGATGTGATAAGGCACAATATAAACGTGAGTTTTCTCTCTGTTACTGATATTCTCCCCACCCTGGTATTTGACAAGGAGCTGCAATGAAAGAGAACATTCAGCTAATCACTGGCCCTCCTCCTACGTATTTTCAACCACATTCTTTCCTATTGAGCCAACCCTTTTCTTTTGGGTATCTACATTGTGCAATTGTGCAGTGAGTACTGGGAGGATGATATCACCATTTCAGACTTGCGCCCTGCAGCTGTTACAGAAGAAATCCCTCTTGTCAAAAAAAAGTGGATGAAATAAGCCAATAACCGATTAGCTCCTGCTTTTGCATTCGTCTTCACTGCTCTCCAATTACCAGCAGCTTATAGTGGGTCGGCCACATTTTGAGATGTTTCATCACATGACCAATCTCCAATTGCTTCTCCCACCCCCCACCACTGCCCCCCCAACCCATGTTCCCAACTTTTGTTATCTAACAATCATGCCTTGCAGCAATAATGGCGGCTACAATACCCAAAATCCCCTAGCTTCTGGAAAGTGGTCTACTCATTGGGTTTTGCCACAGCACACGTGACTCAGAGCCACAGTGCATTCGTGGTTACATGACAGCCCAGCTCCTTGTTGTGGACCCAGACAGAACTAAACAGGAGAAGAACATGTCCTTGTGACTTTTCATTGGGATTGCCATAAGGATTTGCCATTTCAATCCCCAGGATATTTGGCTGCTCTTGCAAACTAAATTCTTGCTGCGCTTTTTTTGTTCACTTGTGGGGCATGGGTGTTGCTGACTAGGCCAGTATTTATTGCCCATCCCTAGTTGCCCCTGAGAAGGTGGTGGTGAACTGCCTTCTCGAACCGTTGAAGTCCATGTGCTGTAGGTAGACTCACAATGGCGTGAGAGAGAGAATTTCAGAATTTTGACCCAGTGACAGTGAAGGAACGGCAATGTCTTTCCAAGTCAGGATGGTCAGTGGTTTGAAGGGGAATGTGTAGGTGATGGCTTTCCCATCAATCTGCTGCCATTGTCCTTCTACAGAGAAGTGGCTATCAGTTTGGAAGGTGCTGTCCAAGGATCTTTGGTCAATTTTTGCATCTTGTGGATGGTACACACTGCTGCTAGTGAGAGTCAGTAGTGGAGAGAGTGGATGCTTCTGGATGTGGTGCCAATCAAGTAGACTGCTTTATCCTGGATGGTGTCAAGCTTCTTAACTGCAATTAAAGCAGCCCCCCATCCAGGCAAGTGGGGAGTATTCCATCATACTCCTGACTTGTGCCTTTTAGAGGATGGACAGGCTTGAAGGAGTCAGGAAGTGAGTTACTTGCTGCAGTATTCCTAGTCTCTGACCTGCCCTTGTAACCATTATGTTTATGTGGCGAGTTCAGTTGAGTTTCTGGTCAATGGTATGTCCCCAGGACGTTGTGGGCAAGAGGCAGTTCCTACCACCTCGCCCAAATGATCACACATTCTGTGTAAGACAAGCTCAGGCCCCAGCACGCAACCTAAGCATGCATGCCCCCTACTGCCCAGGCCCTGGTGATTGCACCCTAATGTCCTGAGCTGTGACACAGGGCTTCCCTCTATATCCTCCTACCACCTCCACATGCACATGCTCCATAGACAGACACTGGCTGGTGACCAGGATGTCCATTTCGTCCCCAGGAAGCAGTGAGGAAAAATGCAGCGCCCTGATTAGCGCCAACAAACTCCTCACCATCCCAAAAGAGAGTTGGTAGGTTCCTAACGTGGAAATCTCAGTGCTTTGCTACGGTCCCTGATAAGCCTAATTAATTTTTAAAAAGATCACATTGGAACCAACAACATAGGAAGGGAAAAGGATAAGATTCTGAAGGGAGATTACAGAGAGTTAGGCAGGAATTTAAAAAGGAGGTCCTCGAGAGTAGTAATATCTGGATTACTCGCGGTGCTACAAGCTCGTGAGAGTAGAAGCAGGAGGATAGAGCAGATGAATGCGAGGAGCTGGTGTATGGAAGAAGGATTCACATTTTTGGATCATTGGAATCTTTTTTGGGGTAGAAGTGACCTGTACAAGAAGGACGGATTGCACCTAAATTGGAAGGGGACTAACATACTGGCAGGGAGATTTGCTAGAACTGCTCGGGAGGATTTAAACTAATATGGTGGGGGGGCCGGGGGGTGTAGGACGCAGGGAGACAGTGAGGAAAGGGATCAATCTGAGACTGGTACAGTTGAGAAAAGAAGCGAGTCAAACAGTCAGGGCAGGCAGGGAAAACAAGGTAGGACTGAAAAATTAAACTGCATTTATTTCAATGCAAGGGGCCTAACAGGGAAGGCAGATGAACTCAGGGCATGGTTAGGAACATCGGACTGGGATATCATAGTAATTATGAAAACATGGCTCAGGTATGGACAGGACTGGCAGCTTAATGTTCCAGGATACAAATGCTACAGGAAGGATAGAAAGGGAGGCAAGAGAGGAGGCGGAGCGGCGTTTTTGATAAGGGATAGCATTACAGCTGTACTGAGGGAGGATATTTCCAGAAATACATCCAGGGAAGTTATTTGGGTGGAACTGAGAAATAAGAAAGGGATGATCACCTTATTGGGATTGTATTATAGACCCCCTAATAGTCAGAGGGAAATTGAGAAACAAACTTGTAAGGAGATCTCAGTTATCTGTAAGAATAATAGGGTGGTTATGGTAGGGGATTTTAACTTTCCAAACATAGACTGGGACTGCCGTAGTGTTAAGGGTTTAGATGGAGAGGAATTTGTTAAGTGTGTACAAGAAAATTTTCTGATTCAGTATGTGGATGTACTTATTAGAAAAAGTGCAAAACTTGACCTACTCTTGGGAAATCAGGCAGGGCAGGTGACTGAGGTGTCAGTGGGGGAGCACTTTGGGGCCAGCGACCATAATTCTATTAGTTTTTAAATAGTGATAGAAAAGGATAGACCAGACCTAAAAGTTGAAGTTCTAAATTGGAGAAAGGCCAATTTTTATGGTATTAGGCAAGAATTTTCAAAAGATGAATGGGGGCAAATATTCGCAGGTAAAGGGACAGCTGGAAAATGAGAAGGCTTCAGAAATGAGATAACGAGAGTGCAGAGACAGTACATTCCTGTTAGGGTGAAAGGGAAGGCTGATAGGTATAGGGAATGCTGGATGACTAAAGAAATTGATGGTTTGGTTAAGAAAAAGAAGGAAGCATATGTCAGCTAAAGTCAGGATATATCGAGTGAATCCTCAGCAGATTATAAAGGAAGTAGGAGTATACTTAAGAGGAGAATCAGGAGGGCAAAAATGGGACATGAAATACCTTTGGCAAACAGAGTTAAGGACAATCCAAAGGGTTTTTGCAAATACATTAAGGACAAAAGGGTAACTAGGGTAAATAGGGCCACTCAAAGATCAGGAGAATCATGGCCTCCTTGGCCTCCTCTACATTGGGGAGACAGGCCGCCTATGTTGCGGAATGTTTCAGAGAACACCTCTGGGACACCCGCACCAACCGCCTCGTGGCTGAACACTTTAACTCCCCCTCCTGATCCGCAAAGGACATGCAGGTCCTTGGCCTCCTCCATCGCCAGACCATGGCAACACGACACCTGGAGGAAGAGCGCCTCATCTTCCGCCTAGGAACCCTCCAACCACAAAGGATAAATGCAGATTTCTCCAGCTTCCTCATTTCCCCTCCCCCCACCTTATCTCAGTCCCAACCCTCAGACTCAGCACCACCTTCTTGACCTGCAATCTTCTTCCCGACCTCTCCGGCCTATCACCCTCACCTTAACCTCCTTTCACCTATTGCATTCCCAACGCCCCTCCCCTAAGTCCCTCCTCCCTACCTTTTATCTTAGCCTGCTTGGCACACCCTCCTCATTCCTGAAGAAGGGCTTATGCCCGAAACGTTGATTCTCCTGCTCCTTGGATGCTGTCTGACCTGCTGCGCTTTTCCAGCAACACATTTTTCAGCTCTGATCTCCAGCATCTGCAGCCCTCACTTTCTCCCCACTGAAAGATCAGCAAGGAGACTTGGCAAGATGGCGGCGATTCAGTAGAACTGCTGTGAACAGCTCTGCCTAACAGCTAAGGCATATCTGTGTTTTTTGCCATCCCTGGCCAACTTATGTGTTGGAATTATTAGTTTAAAACCTCACAGAACATGTATTTGTTAATATTTGGGAGTGGGAAGGATGCCAAAGGGAAAAGGAGCAAGCAAACAGCAGCAGGGAGGACACTCCCCTGCAGCACCTACCCCACCAGAGACTGCAGCAGCAGCAGCAGCCTCTCCTGAATCCCCCAGGGACCTGACAGACTCACAGGAATTGGCTGCGGCGATGGAGAGACTTACCTTGAAAGTTGAGGCTGCGATTGAGGAAATCAGTGGGAAGATTTGTGCCCAGGTCCAACCTATCGCATCCATGCTGCAGAAGCACGAGCAGGAGATCCAGGGCCTCGGGGAGAGGCTGGAGGAGGTGGAGGGTCGAACTAAGACCTCGGAAGCTGCGATGGAATTCTTATCCAGTCGGATCCAGGTGCTGGAGCGAGAGGTGCGGGCCTTGCAAAACCATATCGACGACCTCGAAAATCGAGGTCAGTGGATAAATCTCCAAATTGTCGGGCTCGAGGAAGATGAGCAGCCAGTCAGCATCTTTGAAAACTGGCTGCCGAAGTTTTTGGGCCTTCACATCGAGTCCAGCAGGCTGAAGATTGAAAGGGCGTATCGGGTTACAGTGCATAGGTCAGGCCCAGTGCAGTGCCCCCGCTCGGTCCTACTGCACTTCCATTCAAATAACGACAAGCAAAAAGTCATAGAAGCTTCCAGATCCCTGGGAAAAGATCCACAGGCACTGCTATACAAGGGGTCAAAAATCATGTTTTTCCAGGATTTCTCTGCAGCTGTAGTCCGAAAGAGGAAGTCCTTCGATGAAGTTAAAAAGAGGCTGAGGAACCTGGGCATCCAGTACTCCATGAGATACCCCACAGTACTTCATTTCAGCCACGAGGACTCAGTTTATACACTTGACTCGGTGGATAAGGCTAAAAACTTTGTGGACACGTTAAAGTAGACGATTGGCCTGAAGAATATGGTTTCTGTCTGTTCTCTTTTCTATCTTTCTCCATGTTTTCCCTTCCTTTTTTTATTCCTTTCTTTCTCCCTAATAATTTCCTTTTTGGAAAGGGGGGGAAAGTACTTTGGAATAAGTTGTTCCTTTTTTTTTAATTAATGGATTTTTTGATGGGATATTTTGTGGATGTTCTTTGTTGTCTCTCTTTTTTTTTGTTTGTTCTGCTTCTCTTGTAACCACAAGTAGGGGTGACATGAAGCCAGGGGTGGGTGGAGTGCTCATCCTGACTTTGTCTTTTTTTCTGTTGATTTAAGGATCATTTCCTTCTTTTTTTTTCTGGCCTAAGGTTGGGGCACAGTCCAGGTTTGAAGGAGCTGTGAAGGAGGGGATGGGGATGGTGAATGCCCCCTATGGGCAGGGGGAAGAATCTTCCATTCAATGTTCTATAGTTGGTATTCTTTGTAGTTTTTTTGGTAGTAATAGTTGTTTATAGTTATGATAGAGTAGTTTTTATATATATAGTTTCTCGATTCTATGAGTCTTTATTTACTTATGCTCAGCGCTTTGTAAGCAGGGTTCTCCCTCCGAGGGGTTCAAGGGTGCCTGAAAGGGGATATGGCTAAGTGTCTAATTAAATGGTGCACCTGGAACATTAAGGGAAGTCATTCGCCTATTAAAAGGAAAAAAGTGCTTTCTAGCCTTAAGAGGGAAAAGGTTGACATCGCTTTGTTGCAGGAAACCCATCTTGATGATGGGGAACACCTGAAATTACAACAGAGGGGTTATGACTGAGTATTCTTTTCATCCTTTACTACTAAAAGTAGGGGAGTGGCGGTACTTATCCAGAAAAATCTTCCGTTCGCATTATTAGAGCAAGTGAAAAGATGAGCAGAGACGGTTTGTGATACTTAAAGCCCTGATACATGGGGAGGAATATGGCATTTTGAACATCTACTGTCCTCCAGCGCATCCACTCAAATTTTTGATTAGTGCTTTCTCTAAGTTGAGTGCTTTTGGAACACGGCACATTATTCTAGGGGGGGATTTTAATTGTCTTTTGGATCCGACAGCGGACAGGATGCCTTGTGGGCCCCCAACTATTTCTTTGCAGGCCAAGCAGCAGGTGGTTGACTTATGCGAGGAGTTGGGGCTGGTGGATATTTGGAGATGTCTTCACCCTACCGGCAGGGACTTCACCTTTTTTTCAAACCCACATAAATGTCACATGAGGATTGACCTCTTTCTCGCTCCCTCAGCCCTTCTGGATTCGATTGAGTTGTAAAATTGGGAATATAGCTATCTCTGATTACGTGGCAGCATATTTGGAGGTTAAGGCCAAGAGTGAAGGGCTAGGTTTGCGGCACTGGTGTTTGGACCCCTTTCTCCTTAAGGATTCCAAATTTGTGAAATACATTTTGAAGGAGTTTCAGGAATTCTTGGCTATCAACTCAGGCACGGCTAATAGTCCATCCATGCTATGGGAGACTGCTAAGGCCTTTGTTAGGGGATTAGCTATTTCCTATTCGGCTAGTTGGAAACGACAGAACGAGGAACAGCAGCGTCTACTTGAGACGCGGTTGAAAGCCCTGGATCACGGCCCTCCGGCCTGCCTTGAATTCAATACTGACACAAAACCCAAAGAAAGAACTTGCTTTTGCTAGACAGAGGCTGTTTGAATATGGGGATAGGCCAGGGAAGTATTTAACGTACCTGACCAGGAAAAAGCGTGCTCCCCAGTCCATTGTTGCAATAAGAGACAGCGCCGGGGTCCTTACATATGATGCTAAAAAGATTAATGAGGCTTTTCGGAGCTTTTACTCTGAATTGTATTGGTCTGAAGGTTGAGAGGACAGGAGTGCTAAATGGAGACCTTTTTTAAGAACCTGGACCTCCCAGAGGTAACCTTGGAATAGGCCTCTCTCCTTAATGCCCCCTCGACAGTTCAGGAAATACAGGAGGCAGCTAGGCAACTTCAGAGTGGGAAAGCACCTGGCCCTGATGGTCTTCCGGGTGAGTTTTATAAGGAGTTTATAGGGATTCTGTTGGAGATGTACAATCACTCCTATATGCATGAACGCCTACCACCATCTTTGAGGAAAGCTAATATTTCCTTAATTCTTAAGAAAGGGAAGGTTCCTGAGGATTGTGCCTCATACAGGCCCATCTCTCTGTTAAATTCAGACTTCAAGATTCTGTCCAAGATCCTGGCGCTAAGATTGGAAAGGGTGTTGCCCCATATTGTTAAAGAGGACCAGACAGGCTTGATAAGGGACTGTAGGTCCTCTAATAATATTAGAAGGCTGCTGAATATGGTCCAAGTTTGTCAGCAACAATCGATTCAGGGGTTGGTGATTTCCTTAGATGCAGAGAGAGCATTTGACCGGGTAGAATGGCCGTATCTTTTTTATGTCTTAGAACAGTTTGGGTTGGGTGGGGTCTTTGCTAGGTGGGTGGAGGTTTTATATCGCCACCCTCTGGCCATGGTATTCACCAACGGGGTGAAGTCTGGAATTTTAGGATTGGTTGGGGTAGTCGGCAAGGCTGCCCCCTCTCACCATTGTTGTTTACGTCGGTGGTAGAGCCGCTGGCAGAGGATATTCGTCAGAATGTTCACATAACCGCTCCGGAAGTGGGATCGAGGGCACACAAGATTACACTGTACGCGGATGATGTCCTTCTGTTTTTATCGAACCCGATCACCTCCGTACCCCATTTGATACAATGTATCAATTCATTTGGGGCTATTTCAGGATATAAGATTAACTTTGCAAAATCGGAGGCTATGCCTTTGGAGAATCTTAAGGATGTGCCAGAAGTTGAAGATGGCCCTAAGTTCCCTTTTAAGTGGTCACGGGCGGGGTTCCGATACCTAGGCATTTTTATTACCCCCAAGTTTGATCTGTTATTTCAGACTAACCTTGCTCACTTGCTCAACAATATTAGGCGAGATCTCCAGAGATGGGAGGCTCTTCCAATTTCATGGCTGGGCCGAATATCTCTCATTACGATGAATGTTCTTCCTCATTTGCTTTATCCCATGCGTATGCTCCCTATAATGTTTCCCAGGTCAACACTGCAGAAGCTTATGGGGTGGTTTGGTTCCTTTGTTTGGCATCGTGGGCGGCCCCTCATCAAACTTACTAAATTGCAGTTGCCTCGTGGACGGGGAGGAGTTGATTTCCCAGACATCAGGAGGTATCAATTGAGTTCCCTGCTGTCCTTTGTCTGCGATTGGGTAGGTAATGATCCAAACTCAATATGGCTGGATATCGAAGCCTCCCAGGCAAAGTGCCCTCTTATTAACCTGTTGTTCATGGATAAGATGAGGACAGTTATGGACCACTGCCGGAACCCCATTGTCATTAGTACAATCAAGGCATGGAGGGCGATGCGTCAGAGTGAGAGTTGTTTGTCCAAGACTTTGCCACTTACACCTATAGTTGGCATGCCAGGGTTCCGACCAGGGATGATGGACTCAGGATTCAAACTATGGGCAGCGAGAGGAGTTTGTAGTTTGGGAGACCTTTTTGAGGGGGAGGTTATGATGTCTTTTGAGCAACTGAGCCGCAAATACGGGTTGCCCAGCAGAGACCTTTTCCGTTTTTTTCAGGTTAGGAATTTCGTCCAGAAGAAGACTACACTTCTCACTAAGCTCTATAAGCCCGATACAGAGAGGTTGTTGCTACGCTCCACAAGCACCCTTTCGGTTAGTGCTCTCTATCACCTGCTGGGTGGCAGGGCCTGGCAGGGTATTAACCGGTTATGTGAGGTCTGGGAGCAAGCGCTAGGAGTGGAGAACTCTTCTGAAACATGGGAGAACTTGTGGGAGAATACTCGAAAGATCTACGCAGTTAAAAGTTCTGCACAGGGTTCATCTGGCATCAGACCTTCTGGCAAAGTTTAAAGAAGGGGCATCTTCAGTGTGCCCCAAATGTAAAATAAGTGTAGGTACTCTTACCCATTGCTTCTGGACATGCCACAGGCTCTGTGCTTATTGGAGCGCCGTGGCAGGAGAGATAGGGAGGGTATTGAGGACTGAAGTCAAAGTAGACCCGATATCTCTCCTCTTAGGTCTACCGAATTTACCATCTTTAGACAGACATGGGAAGAAACTATTTAATATTCTTGCATACTGTACACGGAAGAATATTCTGATGAACTGAGTGTCTGAGAAGCCGCCGGGCTTGCTGGGATGGTAGAAATTAATTATGGAGCAAATTCCCTTGGACCTTTTTACAAACATGGTGCACCACACAACTGATCATAAGACATGACAGCCCTACTTGAGTTATTTGGAAACAGATTTGTCAGTTGTCTTAACTAGGGCGTTTGTTTAGCAAGGATGGTTAGGTTTTTCAAGCCCTGGCCCTGGAGAGAGTCTCCTGAGTTAATACCAGTATATATACAATGGTCCCGTTCCTCTGTTTGGGAGCTTTGCGCCGAGCATAGCTGTTCTGTATTCTGTGGTTTTCTTTTGGTTTTTCTTGGTGTTGCTTTGCACAGTGTTAGGGTTTGTTTTGGAATAGAGTGTAGGTTAATAGTTAGGAGACAGTAGTTATATTGTTTTTGTGTTTGTTTTCTTTTTATTATACTCATATTTGTTATTGATTGTATTTTTCAACCATTTTATATGTTTGTGAAGTTAAAACAAATTTGCTAATAAATATATTTACAAAAAAAAGATTCAGCAAGGCAGCCTTTGTGTGGAGCTGCAAGATTTGGGGCAGATACTAAACGAGTATTTTGCATCAGTGTTTACTGTGGAAAAGGACATGGAAGACATAGAATGTAGGGAAATAGATGGTGACATCTTGAAAAATGTCCATATTACAGGGGAGGAAGTGCTGGAGGTCTTGAAACACATAGATGTGGATAAATCCCCAGGACCTGATCAGGTGTATCCTAGAACTCTGTGGGAAGCTAGGGAAGTGATTGCTGGGTCTCTTGCTGAGATATTTGTATCATCGATAGTCACAGGTGAGGTGCTGGAAGACTGGAGGTTGGTGCTACTATTTAAGAAAGGTGGTAAGGACAAGCCAGGGAACTATAGACCAGTGAGCCTGACATCGGTGGTGGGCAAGTTGTTGGAGGAAATCCTGAGGGACAGGACGTACACGTATTTGGAATGGCAAGGACTGATTAGGGATAGTCAACATGGCTTTGTGCGTGGGAATGTGTTGCTGGAAAAGCGCAGCAGGTCAGGCAGCATCCAAGGAACAGGAGAATCAATGTTTCGGGCATAAGCCCTTCTTCAGTATTCTCCTGTTCCTTGGATGCTGCCTGACCTGCTGCGCTTTTCCAGCAACACATTTTCAGCTCTGATCTCCAGCATCTGCAGTCCTCACTTTCTCCTTTGTGCGTGGGAAATCATGTCTCACAAACTATTGAGTTTCTGAAAAAGTAAGAGAGGATTGATGAGGGCAGAATGGTAAATGTGATCTATATGGACTTCAGTAAGGTGTTTGACAAGGTTCCCCATGGGAGACTGATTAGCAAGGTTAGACCTCATGGAATACAGGGAGAACTAGCCATTTGGATACAGAACTGGCTCAAAGGTAGAAGATAGAGGGTGATGGTGGAGGGTTATTTTTCAGACTGGAGGCCTGTGACCAGTGGAGTGCCACAAGGATTGGTGCTGAGTCCACTAACTTTTCGTCATTTATACAAATGATTTGGATGTGAGCATAAGAGGTATAGTTAGTACGTTTGCAGATGACACCAAAATTGTATGTGTAGTGGACAGCGAAGAAGGTTACCTCAGGTTACAACAGGATCTGGACCAGCCAATGGGCTGAGAAGTGGCAGATGGAGTTTCCTTTAGAGAAATCTGAGGTGCTGCATTTTGGGAAAGCAAATCTTAGCAGGACTTATACACTTAATGGTAAGGTCCTAAGGAGTGTTGCTGAACAAAGAGACCTTGGAGTGCAGGCTCAGAGCTCCTTGAAAGTAGAGTCACAGGTAGATAGGATAGTGAAGAAGGCAATGTTGGGGGCTTATGTTGCAGCTGTACAAGACATTGCTCAGGCCGCTGTTGGAATATTGCGTGCAATTCTGGTTTCCTTCCTATCAGAAGGATGTTTTGAAACTTAAAAGGGTTCAGATAAGATTTACAAGGACATTGCCAGGGTTGGAGGATTTGAGCTACAAGGAGAGGTTGAACAGGCTGGGGCTGTTTCCTCTGGAGCGTCGGAGGCTGAGAGGTGACCATATAGAGTTTTATAAAATCATGAGGAACATAGATAGGATAGGTAGACAAGGTCTTCTCTCTGGGGTGGGAGAGTCCAGAACTAGAGGGCATAGGTTTAGGGTGAGAGGGGAAAGGTATAAAAGAGACCTGAGGGGCAACCTTTTCACACAGAGGGTGGTACGTGTATGGAATGAGCTGCCAGAGGAAGTGGTGGAGGCTGGTACAATTGCAACATTTAAAAGGCATCTAGATGGGTATATGAATAGGAAGGGTTTGGAGTGATATGGATTGGATGCCGGCAGGTGGGACTAGTTTGGATTGGGATATCTGGTCGCCATAGACAAGTTGGACTGGGGAGTCTGTTTCCATTCTGTATATCTCTATGACTCTGTATTTAAACTTCCATTGATTTAACTGAATTCCACAACAACATTTTGTGTTTTAAGACTGCTATTGTAACAAACTAATGAAAAGCACGATTGACAAAACAAGGGTTTTCTAAACTGTGAGAGGAGTCACAAGACAGGATTTTGTCATTGTTTCAGAAGCACTGGTGGCTGACATGTAGATTGGACTGATTCCTGACAGCAATGTTGTCTCTTTAAAAAGGTCATTTTTTTTTAAACAGAGGGTATGGCATCATTGACCACTCGCTGAGGCCTGATCCCTGCTGCGTGAAAAAGTAGTAATCTGCTCACTTTTTCACTAACTGCCCCATGAAGGAGCTGGGAGGAAGGTAATGGAGAGTGAAGGGGGAATGGGAAGATGGTTGATGAAGGGATAGGGGTAGTGGAGGAGGAGAGGTCACTCAATAGTTACCACCACTTCCTCCATCCCTTCAGAGTCATTTTCTATGAGATCCAGTTGGCTGACCCTGTTACATTCATTACATCCCTTCCTTTCTTGGCCCAGGGCGTTTAAGCACTGGGTCAGATTCCTCCACTTCAGAATCCGGCATGGGAGGTGTGTAGCAAATTTGGAGCTTACCTCCTGCACCAGTTGCTCTTCAGAAGACTTTCACTGCCTTCTTTCAGAGACAGAAGTATTGAGGCAGCTACTCCCATCATGCCCATCTCTGATTCAGAGAACTCGACAATGTTTGATGGAGAGGGTGAATCAACAGGATTTCTGAAGGCTCTGAGAGGCAGGGAATGTTTTGTCCCAGAATTTGCCAAATTCATATAGTTATGTATTTGTTCATGTCCACTGCACCTACTCCAACTTTATATGTCACTGGTCCTGACCTTGCATCAACATGCCTCTTAGCCATGGCTCCTACACCAAATTTCATTCCCAGCATCAAACTGTCTCTCTCTGGCAATGGCGTTCCTGATGCCATTTCACCCCTCCCCCAGGCTTGAGCTGGTTAGTCTTGAAATTTTGTGACAAGATTTGTAGCTCGGGTGCTCGTTGTTGTGGTTCTGTTCGCCAAGCTGGGAATTTGTGTTGCAGACGTTTCGTCCCCTGTCTAGGTGACATCCTCAGTGCTTGGGAGCCTCCTGTGAAGCGCTTCTGTGATCTTTCCTCCGGCATTTATAGTGGTTTGTCTCTGCCGCTTCTGATTGTCAGTTCCAGCTGTCCGTTGCAGTGGTCGGTATATTGGGTCCAGGTCGATGTGCTTATTGATTGAATCTGTGGGTAAATGCCATGCATCTAGGAATTCCCTGGCTGTTCTGTGTTTGGCTTGTCCTATAATAGTAGTGTTGTCCCAGTCGAATTCATGTTGCTTGTCATCTGCGTGTGTGGCTACTAAGGATAGTTGGTCGTGTCGTTTCGTGTCTAGTTGGTGTTCATGGATGCAGATCGTTAGCTGTCTTCCTGTTTGTCCTATATAGTGTTTTGTGCAGTCCTAGGACTAGCCACACTACCATACATCAAGAGCATTTCCGAACTGACAGCCAGACTACTGCGACCACTAGGACTCATAACAGCACACAAACCAACAGCCACTTTCAGACAACAACTCACCAGGACGAAGGACCCGATACTCAGCATGAGCAAAACCAATGTAGTGTACGAAATCCCATGCAAGGACTGCACAAAACACTACATAGGACAAACAGGAAGACAGCTAATGATCCGCATCCATGAACACCAACTAGCCACGAAACGACACGATCAGCTATCCTTAGTAGCCACACACGCAGATGACAAGCAACATGAATTCGACTGGGATAACACTACTATTATAGGACAAGCCAAACAGAGAACAGCCAGGGAATACCGAGAGGCACTCATCAACAGATTCAATCAATAAGCACATCGACCTGGACCCAATATACCGACCACTGCAATGGACAGCTGGAACTGACAACCGGAAGCGACAGATTCAAACCACGACAAATGCCGGAGAAAAGACCACAGAAGCACTTCACAGGAGGCTCCCAAGCACTGAGGATGTCCCCTAGATAGGGGATGAAATGTCTGCAACACAAATTCCCAGCTCGGTGAACAGAACCACAACAGGTTAGACTTAATCTGGTGCAGAATCTTCTGCCCATTAGCAACTCTGCCGGTTCTATCTCTGTAGTTGCTTGTGGGGTGATCCTGTAATCAAATAAGATACGTGACAGCCTTGTATCTGGTGAGGCTGTAGGCTGTTTCTTTAAGCCTTCTTTCAAAGTCTGGATTGTTCTTTCTGCCAGGCCATTGGGTGATGAGTGTTATGGAGCTGTCCTTATATGTCAAATCCCATCTGACTTTAGGAAGTAGCAAATTCCCTGCAATGGCCTGTTATCTGTGACCAGCACCCCGTGGACTCCATGTGTCACAAAAGGATCATAGATTCCCTACAGTGTGGAAGCAGGCTGTTTGACCCACCAAGCCATACTGACCATTCGAAGAGCAACCTGTGTAGACCTGCCCCCTGCCCTATAATCTGCATATCCCATGGCTAATCCACCTACACACTTTGGGCAATTTAGCATGGCCAATCCATCTAGCTTGCAAGTCTTTGGACTGTGGGAGGAAACCGGAGCACCCGGAAGAAACCCACACAGACAGAGGGAGAATGTGCAAACTCCACACAGACAGTCACCCGAGGCGGGAATCGAACACAATTCTCTAGCGCTGTTCCCTAACTGCTGAGCTATTGTGTTGCGCTGTGCACAATTATTCCATTTGTCGCTCCCGTGTCTGACAAATGGATTCTACGCACGTCTAACAACTTTGAGTGGGTGTCTGCAATGACTAAAAACATTGACAAAAATCACAAAACACCAGATTATATTCCAACGGGTTTATTTGGAAATTCAAGCTTTCGGAGCACTGCTCCTTCGTCAGGTAACTGGTGGAGCAGGACCATTGGACACAGAATTGGACTTGAAAGAAGTTCTGGGATTTACATATTAATCACTCGAAACCTCCATCCCCATTAAGACTTAACATTAATCTAGGTTTATTCAATACTTTGCATCAATTATCTGACACTTTGATCTTTTACTACAAATTCTGTGTCCTATGATCCTGCCCCACTCGCTACCGAGTGAAGGAGCAGCGCTCCGAAAGCTTGTACTCCCAAATAAACCTGTTGGACTATAACCTGGTGTTGTGTGATTTTTACCTTTCTCTACCCCAGTCCAACACCGGCACCACCACATCATAGAAACATTGAACCCATGAAAGTACCTGCTTATAAACTGATATCAAGATTTACCTGACCATTGCCATGGATGGGGGGGAACTGTTGGTGGAATCCTTGTTGGCACTCTGGGATGCCCCACCAATGCAGCTAGCCGGCATCCAAGCCTGGCCACCAGACATAATGTCTCGCCAATATCTTTCATTTTGGAGACCCCTGGATGGCCCTGGTGGAGTTCAGCCAGTATTTGATGCCAACCTTTCCTTTGGGACAATCATTCTTGCTCCCCATAATAGTACGCCGTCCTCTACCATAAGCTGATCTCTCTGGGACCTGAAAAGTTTCAATTCCAAATGTAATGGCCCTTTGGATTCCCCCACTAAACGCAGGTATTTCAGTTCAGCAAGGATGGGATCTTTCATATCTAAAGTCTGATATTGTCCACTGTGACTGGGAGCGTGTCCATAAAATTCAATGTCATGGTTGATTCTTCCATTGGTGGTACCACTAGTGGTATATCTGGTAATGGGAGGCAGTTGAATGTGTCCGTATTCACTACAGAACCTCCCAAATGGTGTTCTACAAGCATTTAGTAGCTTCCTGAATGCAGCCTACGGGTGGCACTGTCTTGTCCTCTTTAAGCAGACCAAGTAGAGGTTTGAGGTCCATGATTATCTTTGATTTTTGCTCATAAAGGTAACGGCGGAACTTTCCTTCTCCAAATATCACTGCCAATCCTTCTTTTTCTATCTGAGTGTACTTGTGCTCTATATTAATCAAAGTCCTGGATGCATGCACTGTTGGGCGTTCCTCTCCATTGGACCACCTATGAGCTAATATTATCCTGATGCAGTACGGGGCGGCATTGCATCTCAGTACCAGATTTTTCTTGAATCACCTTAGTGGATGATAGCTGTTTCTTTACTTCACAGAAAGCTGGGGCTTGGCTATGCGACCATTTCCAAGGCTGACCCTTATTTAGGAGTTGTTACAATGGTGCCAGGATGGGGGCCATGTTATGCATGAAATTTTGGTAATAATTCACCAGCCCAAGGAAAGGCCTAAACTCTGGTACAGACGTGAAAGCCAGGGCAGATCTGATTGCCCTCATTTTATAATCCAACAGGTGTAACCCAGTCTTGTCGACTCTGCAGCCAATGAGGGTCACTGGCACATCTTTCCCTTCCCATGCATGCACCCGCCTTGGGAAAATGACTTAGGGACATATCCAAGTTCTTCAAATGTTCTTTACTAGTTTTCCCTGTTATCAAAATGTCATCAGGTAAATGGTGACCTGGGATGGACCTTGCAAAAAGTTCTCCATCTGAAAAATTGAACAGGCTGACGATACTCCATATAACAGTCTCATATATTTGTACAAACCCTTTTGGGTATTAATTGTAGCATATTTCTAGGAATCCTCATCTAACTGCATTTGCAAGTAGACATGGCTCATGTCCAGCTTTGTGAAGGACAGCCCTCTAGCCAGCTTTGCGTTCAAACCCTCTGTCCAAGGGATTTGGCCTTTTTCCAACTGCAAAAAACAGTTTACTGTTTGTTTAAAATCCCTATGAACGCAAACCGACTCATCAAATTTCAACTGTAAACAACAAATGCTGGAGTTCACAGCAGGTCACGTGGCATCCATAGAGAGAGAGAGCAAGCTAATGTTTCAAGTCTACATTACCCTTCATCAGAGCTGGTGTGGAGGGGGCAGCATCTATGCTATGATTTGTTGGGTGGGGGGTGAAATTTGGGGTTCTGGTAATGAAAAGATGTTGATAGTTCACATTAAGTGATTGGAATGTGAGAATGGCAGAACAACAGGGCACCTCCTGCCAGACTAGAAAGGACAGTAAGTGGGATGAGGGGAGGGGAGGACATGATAGCAAGTCAAAAGAAAGGGAAGGAATGTTCAGAATTTAAAAGTGTTGAACTCAATATGAAGTCCAGAAAGCTGTAAAGTGCCTGGTTTGTAGATGAAATGTTGTTTCTCCAGTTTGTGCTGGGATTCAACAGAACACTGCTGCATGCTGATGACAGACATGTGAACAGGATGCTGTGTTAAAATGACTTGCTATGAAAAAGTCAGATCATGCTTGAGCACAGATCAGAGGTGTTTGGTTTCTCCAATACAATACACAGGATTGGAGGAGGTACAGGCGAGATGCTGCTTCACCTTGAAAGACTTTTTAGGCCCTTTGGGTGGTGGTGAAGGGGCAGGTGTTGCCCCTTCTGTAGTTACATTGGAAGGTGCTGTGGGAAGGGGGCAAGGGTGGTGTTGGTGATTGAGGAATGGACTAGGGCATCCCAGAGGGAATGATCCCTGTGAAATGCAGGGGAGTGAGAGGAAGATGTGTTTGGTAGTGGCGTTTTGCAGGAGTTGTCTGAAATGGCGGAGAATAATCCTTTGAATGCAGAAGCTAATGGGGTGAAAAGTGAGGTCAAGAGGAACCTGATCACACTGTTGTGAGTGATGGGAAGGGGCAAGGGTGGAAGCACAGGTCATATGTTGGATGTGGTTGAGGGCACTGTCAACCACAGTGGGTGGGAAGCCATAGGCATGGAAGAAGGAAACCAAGTCAACAGCGTTGATTTGGAAGCTGGCATCATCCAAACAGATGCAATGTAGGCAAAGGAACTGGGCAAATGGGATGGAGTCCTTGCAGGAGGTGAGGTGTGACGAGCTGTAGTGAACATGGGAGCCAGTGATTAGATTAGATTCCCTACAGCCCATCAAGTCCACACTGACCCTCTGAAGAGTAACCCACCCAGACCCGTTTCCCTCTGACTAATGCACTTAACACTATGGGCAATTTAGCATGGCCAATTCACCTGACCCGCACATCTTTGGACTGTGGGAGGAAACTGGAGCACCCTGAGGAAACCCACGCAGACATGGGGAAAATGTGCAAACTCCACACAGACAGTCACCTGCGGCTGGAATCGAACCTGGGAGCCTGGTGCTGTGAGGCAGCAGTGCTAACTGCTGAGCCACTGTGCCACCCTAGTGGATGGCAGTGGACAGTTTATTCCCCGACATGGAGACTGAGAGGTCAAGCAGAGAAAGGGAAGTGTCAGAAATGGACGATGTGAAAGTTACAGGGGTTGGAAATTGGAGGCAAAATGAATGAAGTTTTTAAGATTCAGATGAGAGCATAAAGTAGCATCATGGGCTGACACGATGTAACAAGTAGGTTAGACCAGGGAAACCCAGAGGATGTCATCTACCTAGACTTCCAAAAGGCCTTTGATAAGGTGCCTTATGGGAGGCCACTGAGTAAGGTGAGGGTACATGGTGTTCAAGGTGAGCTACTGGCATGGATTGGGGATTGGCTGTCTGACAGAAGGCGGAGAGTTGGGATGAAAGGTTCGTTTTCAGAATGACAGCTGGTGACAAGTGGGGTCCTGCAGGGTTCAGTGTTGGGGCTGCAGCTGTTCACTTTATGTATTAATGATCTGGATGAATGGACAGGGGGCATTCTGGTGATGTTCGCCGATGGTACAAAATTAGGTGGACAGGCAGGTAGTACTCAGGAGGTGGGGAGGCAGCAGAAAGATTTAGACAGTTTAGGAGAGTGGTCCAGGAAATGGCTGATGAAATTCAATGTGAGTGAGTGCGAGGTTTTGCACTTTGGAAAAAAGAATACAGGCATGGACTATATTTAAAATGGTGAGAAAATTCATAAAGCCAAAGTACAAAGGGATCTGGGAGTGCTAGTCCAGGATTCTCTAAAGGTTGATTTGCAGGTTGAGTCCGTGATTAAGAAAGCAAATGTAATGTTGTCACTTATATCAAGAGAGTTGGAATATAAAAACAGCGATGTGCTTCTGAGACTTTACAAAGCTATAGTTAGGCCTCATTTAGAATACTGTGTCCAGTTTTGGGCCCCACACCTCAGGAAGGACATACTGGCACTGCAGCTTGTCCAATGGAGATTCACACGGATGATCCCTGGAATGGTAGGCTTAACATATGATGATTAGCTGAGGATCCTGGGATTGTATTCATTAGAGTTTAGAAAGTTGAGGGGAGATCTAATAGAAACTTTCAAGATAATGCTTGGCTCAGAAAGGGTGGACGCTGGGAAGTCGATTCCGTTAGGCGAGGAGACTAGGACCCATGGGCACAGCCTTTGAATTAGAGGGGGTTAATTTAGAACGGAAATGAGGAGTCATTTCTACAGCCAGAGAGTGTTGGCCCTATGGAATTTATTGCCACGGAGCGCAGTGGAGGTGGGATGTTGGGTGTCTTCAAGGCAGAGATTGATAAATTCTTGATCTTGCAAGGAATTAAGGGATACAGGGAGAGTGTGGGTAAGTGGACTTGAAACACCCATCAGCCATGATTGAATGGCGGAGTGGACTCGATGGGCCAAATGGCCTTGCTTCCACTCCTATGTCTTACAGTATTATGGTCTTATGGGATGAAGCAAGTTCAGATCAACAAAGGAGGAAGACAGACCATGGTATGACCCTAGTAATTAACATTGAACAAGGCAGTCAGTATCAAGAGGAGAGCTGATGGTTTACAGGAAGTGACATCAGGTCACGTAACATCCATGACTTAGAGTCGTAGAGTCATAGAGATGTACAGCACGGAAACAGACCCTTCAGTCCAACTCGTCCATGCCGACCAGATATCCCAACCCAAGCTAGTCCTACTTGCCAGCACCCGGCTCATATCTCTCCAAACCCTACCTATTCATATACCCATCCAAATGCCATTTAAATGTTGTAAGTTGTACCAGCCTCCACCACTTCCTCTGGCAGCTCATTCCATGCACGTACCACCCTCTGCATGAAAAAGGTTGCCCCTTAGGTCTCTTTTATATCTTTCCCCTCTTGCCCTAAACCTATGCCCTTCAGTTCTGGACTGCCACATTCTGGACTGTCTATTTACCCTATCCATGCCCTCATGATTTTATAAACCTTTATACGGTCACCCCTCAGCCTCTGACATATCAGGGAAAACAGCCTCAGGCTATTCAATCTATCTCTATAGCTCAAATCGTCCAGCCCTGGAAACATCCTTGTAAATCTTTTCTGAACCCTTTCAAGTCTCACAACATCTTTCCAATATGGAGGAGACCATAATTGCACACAATATTCCAACAGTGGCCTAACCAATGTCCTGTACAGCTGCAACATGACCTCCCAACTCCTGTACTCAATACTCTGACCAATAAAGGAAAGCATACCAAACGCCATCTTCACTATCCTATCTACCTGTTTTTCAAGGAGCTATGAACCTGCACTCCAAGGTCTCTTTGTTCAGCAACACTCTCTTGGACCTTACCATTAAGTGTGTAAATCCTGCCCTGATTTGCTTTCCCAAAATGCAGCACCTCACATTTATCTAAATTAAACTCCATCTGCCACTCCTCAGGCCCATCTGATCAGGATCCCATCAGACTTACTCCAAGATAGAGGTACAGCATCTCTCCCTGCTCTGTATAAAGTTAAAAATCACACAACACCAGGTTATAGTCCAACAGGTTTATTTGGAAGCACTTATCAGGACCTGATGAAGGAGCAGCGGTCCACAAGTTAGTGTGCTTCCAAATAAACCTGTTGGACTATAACCTCATGTTGTGTGATTTTTAACTTTGTACAGCCCAGTCCAACACTGGCATCTCCAAATCATGCTCTGTAGAAGGAACAATACACAGTTCTGGTTGCCAAGACCTGCTCCTTGTCCAACTCTAAGTACATGTACAACATGGTGACAGCAATAAAAAACCCGAAATACTTTACTTGGAGCCACAGGAATGTCTTCTAGGGGTGCCTGCTGCAGCTGGGAAAACTTAAATCCAAGTGAGAGCCACAGGCAGCCATGTTCTGAAGAGGAAGTGGAGCACAGAGCAACTGGGACATGAGTAGGAGTGGGGTACAATGAAGAGTGCTGAAAGGTTGGATTTGGGAGGGCAGAATATCCATGATAGTAGAATAAGAAGGAGGCATGGGGAACAGGAGAGAGTAAATGGCAAGCAGCGAAATGAAGAATAAAAGCTACAAGGTCAACACCAGGACTAAAGATCAATGGATTAAAATGCCGAATATAGAGATTCAACAGCACAATGATTCACAATGACAGGCAGAGCACTGGGTTAGATAAAGAATAAAGCTCACTCTACCTTTTGCTTTATTCACTCATGGGATTGAGGCCACCGGCTGGGTAGCATTTATTACCTACAGGCTGGTTGAGAGTCAACCACATTGCTGTGGATCTGGAGTCACGTGTAGGCCAGACCAGGCAAGGCTGGCAGATTTCCGTCCCTAGAAGGAAACTAGATGGGTTTTTCCCAACAATTGGCAGTGGATTTATAGTGGTCATTAGATCCTTAGTTCCAGATATTTATTGAATTCAAATCCCACCATCTGCCGTGGTGGGATTCAAACCCCAGTCCCCAGAATGTTATCTGGGTCTCTGGAGTAACAGTCCAGTGATAATACTGCTAGGCCATTGTCTCCTTTTAGCTGAGAGCAAAGTTCCATCTACATCCCCATTTAACACCGGACAGGACCAACACAGGGTTATATACAAAGTAGAGCTCCCTCAACTCTTTTAAACTGAAAGTAAATAGATAATAAAGCTCCCTTGACACTGTCGCTATCAGAACATTCCCAAGGGACAGCACAGGGTTAGATACAGAGCAAAGCACCCTCTACACAGTTAAAGTAAAACTCTGTCAACACTGTTTCCATCAAACATCCCCAGGACAGGTTCAGCAGGGTTACTAAAGCTTCCTGTACTCTTTTCAATGTAAAATAAAGCTCTTTCTACTCTCTTATACTGAAAACAAACTCTTTCTTCTCTTTAAACTGAAAATAAGTTGCCCTCCACACTTTTAAACTGAAAGTAAAGCTCAACCGAACGTAATACTTTTTCAACACTGACCCAATCAAACTCTTCCAGGACAGGTACAACACGGGGTTAGATACAGTGTAAAGCTTCCTCTACTCTGTCTCTTATCAAACACTCCCAGGCAGGTACACCTCTGCCTCTAGTCACCTTATGGTGACTCAGTGAGAACCTGCCAAATAGTTCAACAGACAGAGCAGTTTTGTGCTTTAGGACCATTCCTGTTCGGTTTTGGACAAGACAGCAGGCGAGGACTAAAATAAACTGTGTCGGGAATGAATGAGGGATGGAACGTTAATGATGGGATATGTTGTCATTAGTTCATGAATGGAGCCAGTTTGGTTTTGTACTTTTTGAATTCCTGATGAGTTGTGATAATTGTAACCCTGTAATATTCCAAAATGGTCTCTGGAAGCGAAGCTGGTACTGGGTCTATTGAGCTGTCAGTGTGTGACCTCCCATCATCAAGCTTGGCAAGAAAGTGACACCCATCCCTTGTCTTATTGGGGTGAAGTATATGACTGGCCTGTTCCTCCACAGATGCTGTTCCCTTGGGGAATGTCATACTCAGAGGCAAGATAACTGGCCATTCAGTTTGAGGCTTTGTCTGAAATCTTTCTGTGTGAAATTGACCACCTCCGTTGCCTCCGTACAGCGGTGACTGCACTTTCAAAGTAATTCATTATACATGAATTGTTTCAGGTTGTGCAATAACACAGATGAAGTTTTATTTTGCTGTGTATAGAACAGGAGGAAAAATAGGTTAAATATATATTCGGGAACATTTTTCCTCATCATTGCTGGGGTTGGTAATGGTTGACTGAACCCACTTATTTGCATTTTAATGCAACAAAGTCTTGAGGCACTTTTTTTCTGTTTAATTATTTTCCGTTGTCAGTGTGCGTTTCTCAAAGTAAACATGACCATGTGTTACTGATGTTGGATTCAGTGTTTTAACTTGACTTTCCTTGTGCACTGTGCTTCCAACTGAGGCCAATGCTGTACTCTACAGTAAAGTTTATACACATCCTGCGCTCGCACACTCACTTATCCCAGCAAACTCTGCTCCCTTCTCCCAATGGCCCCCTCTCAAGGTGGTTGAGCATACAAGGACTATTTGATTGCATCTGAAGACATCTTAAGGCAGATCAAGCTTGTTCCCGGTCAACACCCAAAGTCTCTTGGTGGGGTTGATGTGGAGGTGCCGATATTGGACTGGGGTGGACAAAGTCAGAAGCCACATGACACCAGGCTAGAGTCCAACAGGTTTATTTGAAATCACAAGCTTTTGGAGTGCAGCCCCTTAGTTGGATGAAGTGAGAGAGAAGAGTCCACAGACGCGGAAATTATAGGCAAAGAGGTCAAGGGCAGAAAGATCAAACGATCATACAACTGAAGTGAGTTGTGTGTCAGATAATAAGTCTCAGCAGGTGATCAAGAGTGACAGATGGTGTGAGTAAAGTGTCAACAGCTGAATAACAACAAAGGGATGACCTATAATCCGAATAAATGAGGCAGAGAGATAATTACAAAATATTAAAAATATGGTGTCGCTGGAGACAAACCAAATGACTGGAATAACATGATAGGTATAAGTTACATGCCAAGGGTCTAACCAAAGTAATAAGTAATCCAAAACTGTCCAAGCTAATTAAGGTAGAGAGATCATAACAATTTATCAAGGTGATGGTGTCAAATCAGGAAAGTAAGGGAGATTTGACAGATACAGAAGTGTGTTGGGATCACACACAGCACGACATGAACCCAAGATCACAGTTGAGGCCATCTTCGTGGGTACGGAACTTTCTGCTTGGCGATATCTCAAAGGCCGTCTTGGAGGACATTTACCCGAAATCGGAGGCTGAATGTCCCTAACCGCTCAAATGCTCCCCCAATGGGTGGGAACATTTCTGTCTGGCAAATGTTGAGCAGTGTCTATTTATCAGTCGTCATAACGTCTGCATGGACTTGCTGAAATACCATGCCTCAGGGTGCAGTGTATGAGATAGACAACGTTGGCTGAGTCACATGAGTACCTGCCATGTGTGATGGGTGGTGTTCCCACTTGTAATGGTAGTGTCCATGTCAATGTTCTGACATGTCTTGCAGTGGTTGCCATGGTAGGGTTGTGTGGGGTCAATATTGTCCTGAATTCTGGGCAGTTTGCTGCGAACAATGGTCTGTTTAAGGTTTGGCAGTTGTTTGAAGGCAAGAAGTGGAGGCGTAGGGATAGTCATAGAGTCATAGAGATGTACTGCATGGAAACAAACCCTTCAGTCCAACCCGTCCATGCCGACCAGATATCCCAACCCAATCTAGTCCCACCTGCCAGCACCTGGCCCATATCTCTCCAAACCCTTCCCATTCATATACCCATCCAAATGTTGCCTTTTAAATGTTGCAATTGAACCAGCCTTCACCACTTCCTCTGGCAGCTCGTTCCAACCACCCTCTGTGTGATAAAGTTGCCCCTTAGGTCTCTTTTACATATTTCCCCTCTCACCCTAAACTCTAGTTCAGGACTCCCCCACCCCAGGGAAAAGTCTTTGTCTATTTATCCAATCCATGCCCCTCATAATTTTGTAAACCTCTATAAGGTCACCCCTCAGCCTCTGACACTCCAGGGAAAACAGCCCCAGCCTGTTCAACTTCTCCTATAGCTCAAATCCTCCAACCCTGGCAACAACCTTATAAATCTTTTCTGAACCCTTTCAAGTTTCACAACATTTTTCCGATAGGAAAGAGACCAGAATTGCATGCAATATTCCAACAGTGGCCTAACCAATGTCCTGTACAGAGGCAACATGACCTCCCAACTTGTGTACTCAATACTCTGATCAATAAAGGAAAGCATACCAAACACCTTCTTCACTATCCTAACTACCTGCAACTCCACTTTGAAGGAGCTATGAACCTGCACTCCAAGGTCTCTTTGTTCAGCAATACTCCCTAGGACCTTACCATTAAGTGTATACGTCCTGCTAAGATTTGCTTTCTCAAAATGCAGCACCTCGCATTTATCTGAATTAAAACTCCATCTGTCACTTCTCGGCCCATTGGCCCATCTGATCAAGATCCTGTTGTAATCTGAGGTAACCCTCTTCGCTGTCCACTACACCTCCAATTTTGGTGTCATCTGCAAACTTACTAACTATACCTCTTATGCTCGCATCCAAATCATTTATGTAAATTACAAAAAGTAGTGGACCCAGCACTGATCCTTGTGGCACTCCACTGGTCACAGGCCTCCAGTCTGAAAAACAACCCTCCACCACCACCCTCTGTCTTCTACCTTTGAGCTATGCTCGCATCCAAATAATTTATGTAAATGACAAAAAGTAGAGGACCCAGCACCAATCCTTGTGGCACTCCACTGGTCACAGACCTCCAGTCTGAAAAACAACCCTCCACCAGCACCCTCTGTCTTCTACCTTTGAGCCAATTCTGTATCCAAATGGCTAGTTCTCCCTTTATTCCGTGAGATCTAACCTTGGTAACCAATCTCCCTTGTTGAACGCCTTACTAATGTCCATATAGATCACACGAACTGCTCTGCCCTCATCAATCCTCTTTGTTACTTCTTCAAAAAACTCAATCAAGTTTGTGAGACATGATTTCTCACACACAAAGCCATGTTGACTATCCCTAATCAGTCTTTGCCTTTCCAAATACATGTACATCCTGTCCCTCAGGATTCCCTCCAACAACAACATGCCCACCACTGATGTCAGGCTCACTGGTATTTAGTTCCCGGGCTTGTCCTTACTACCCTTCTTAAAGGGTCTTGGTGAGATACCCATCATTGTCAATGAGATGTTGAATCTGGGAAGATCATGGCGTAGTCTCTTCGCTCTGTGGAAGTACTGGATGATGAAGGATACTCTATCAGTCGTATCCTATGTCTATATTCTAAAGAGGTCATTATGGTGTTTTGCTATGGCATGTAAGAACTGGCAATCGACGAGTTGAGCATCCTACCCTGTTCTTATGAGGGCATCCTTCAAAGTCTTTAGGTGTCTGTTGTGTTCGCCCTCATCTGAGCAGATCCGGTGTATGCATAGGGCTTGTCCGTAGGTTATGGCTGCTTTAATGTGTTTAGGGTGGAAGCTAGAGAAGTGTAGCATCATCAGGTTATTCATGGACTTGAGTTAGAGTGAGATAGTGAGGTGTTAGTCCTTGATGGAGGTGTGTGTGTGCAAGAATGAGGCTGATCCTGAAAAGTAGTCCACGGTAAGTCCGATGGTGGGATGAAACGTGTTGATATCATTATATAGTCATTTCAGTGATTTCTCATCATGAGTTCAATGGAAGAACATGTCTTCAATGTATCTGGTATATAGCATTAGTCAGTGGACCCGTGCAGCAAAAAAGTCTTGTTTGAACTTGTGCATGAAAATGTTGGCATATTGGAGTGCAGATTCCGTGTATCTGGATGAAGAACTGTTTGTCAAAGATGAAGACATTGTGGTTGAGGATGAAACGATGAGTTGTAGGACAGTGCTTGGAGATTGGCAGTTGTTGGTATTGAATACTGAAGCTGTCACAGCGATGCTGCCATTGTGGGGAACGCTGGTGCAGTGTGCCAAAATGTCCTTTGTGACGAGGAATGTTCTTGGTTCGACTGGTCTGTGGGTGTTAAGTTTCTGTAAGAAATCTGTAGTGTCGCGACAGAACCTGGGAGTCCAATGTACAATGGGTTTCAAGACACCCTCGACATAGCCAGAAAGGTTCTCACATGGGGTCCCATTGCCTGATGCAATGGGATGTCCAGGTGTTTTGGATTTGTGAGCCTTTAGAAGACAGTAGAAGTCTCTTATGCAAGAAATACGCATGATAATAGTGTATAGGATACTCTGAAGGTCTGGATCAAAGGGCTTGATCAGTCTGTTGAGTCGACGGGTGTGTTCTTTGGTCAGATTCGCAGGTGGTTCTCTCTTGTGTTCCTGGTTGTTCAGTTGTCGATGTGCTTCTTTGCAGTAATCCATCTTATTCTGTAAGACGATGGCTCCCCCTTTGCCGGTTTGATGACGGTGTTCTAGTTGGTCTTGAGAGCATGAATGGTGTTCCTTGTGCTCGGGTGACATTCTGGGCTACCTTGTGAGTGCAGCTGATGAATCTGGTGTTAACACTTTTACTGCTGGCTTGAGGATATGTGTCGAGCCTAGGGCAGTGGCCTTCCAGAGGGGTCCAATCTGACTCTTCCTTCTTTGGTTGCTGCACCATGGATCTCTCTGTCAATTGTTGCATCTTGTTGCTTGTCTCATTGGGCTCGTGGCTGACATCTCGGGGCTTGTGGAAAAATTCCTGGAACCTCATTCGCCTGATGACTTTCTCTGTGTCTGCTATAGGACCAATGGGGTCCGTTTTGGTTCTGGAGCAGAAATTGAGCCCTTGGCTGAGAACTTTGACTTAGTCTGGTTGAAGGGTGTGATAAGACGAGGTGATGACGGATTTCCCTGTAGTACCAAGGGAGGCTTGGTTACTGCTGGTGGTGATGCCAAGTCCCTCCAGTTTCTTGTTCTTGGCGTGCGTGAGGGTGGTGTAGCTCTGTCGCCTTGTCTGCTGAGCAGGGTCTCATGACTGTTCTGCTGTATCATGAGCGCAAGCTGAGAATATAGACTCTACCTCAATTTCATGGTTGTGGCATTTGCTGTCGAGCTGGTGTGTGAGATGATTGAGGAGTGTACAAGGTGTGCGATGGCAGAGTCTCTCAGCATAGTCTGTGTTGTCGGTCGACTTGAGTGGGTTTATGATCTGTAGTCTTTTCGGCATCTTCTCTGCTTTCTTGCATTTCTGCAGAAGCTTGACATCTGTTTCGATATGTGTGATCTTCTTGGAGATCCTCCCTGATTTGAGCTGGCAGTTTGTGATGTCGATGGTAGGCATGATACCTGGTCCCCATATTTCGGGAAGGATGTGGAAGCATTGGAAAAGGTGCAGAGAAGATTTACCAGGATGTTGCCTGGTCTGGAGGGAAGGTCTTATGAGGAAAGGCTGGGAGACTTGGGACTGTTCTCATTGGAGAGAAGAAGGCTAAGAGGGGATTTGGATAGAGACATAAAAGATGATCAGAGGATTAGATAGGGTAGACAGTGAAAGTATTTTTCCTCGGATGATGACGTCAGCTTGTATGAGGGGGCATAACTACAAATTGAAGGGTGATAAAATTAAGACAGATGTCAGAGGCAGGTTCTTTATGCAGAGAGTGGTAAGGGTGTGGAATGCCCTACCTGCTAATGTAGTCAACTCAGCCACATTAGGGAGATTTAAACAATCCTTAGATAAGCACATGGATGATTTTGGGATAGTGTAGGGGGACGAGCTGAGAATATTTCACAGGTCAGCGCAACATCGAGGGCCGAAGGGCCTGTTCTGCGCTGTATTGTTCGATGTTCCATGTTCTATGTTCTATGATGCGGAGGTGCCGGATTTGGACTGGGGTGGACAAAGTCAGAAGTCACATGACACCAGGTTATAGTCCAACTGATTCATTTGAAATCACAAATTTTTTTGGAATGCAATCCCTTCGTCAGGTGAAGTGAGAGAGAAGAGCGCACAGACACAGAGTTTGTAGGCAGAGAGATTAAGGGCAGGGACATCAAAAGATCATACAACTGATGTGATTTGTCTATTCTGTGGTCAATTAGGAGGCTGAGCCCTGTTGTCGCCTGAGGCATGACCTAACTAGCTCAGATCAGCATTGACCAGGAGTTAAAGCAGGACTTTTCCTGGGGTTAAATAAAAACGTGATTCTCTTCTTAAATTGGAGGACTTTAGACGTTGCTGGATTGCAGTCGGTAACTTTGACTTGCCAAAAGGCAATCATAGCTTCCTTCCTGACAACATGCAAGTACACAGCACTTGTAATAAGGCATTTAGCATGTTTGTCATTGTTGCTCAGACCTTGGAGAGTAGGAGTGAGGATATTATGTTGAGGTTGAACAGGACATTAATGAGACCACTTTTAGAGTATTGTGTACAATTCTGGTTGCCTTCTAAGGGAAGGCTCTTATTAAATTAAAGAGGGTTCAGAAAAGGTTTACCAGGATGTTGCCAGGAATGGAGGGGTTGATTTCTAAGGGGAGGCTGGATAGGCGGGGACTGTTTTCCACTGGTGGGTAGGAGGTTGAGGAGTGACCTTATAGAGGTTTATAAAATTATGAGGGGCAGAGATAGGGTGAGTAGCAAAGCTCTTTTGCCGAAGGTGGGACATTTCAAAACTAAGTGGCATATTTTTAAGATGAGAGGAGAAAGATTTAAAAGGGACCTGAGGAGCATGGTTCGTGTGTTCCATAACTGGCAGAGGTGCAGGTACAGTTACAACATTTAAAATACATTTGGACAGGTATGTGAATGTGAAAGATTAAGGGGAAATGGGTCAAATGCAGGCAAATGGGACTAGTTTAGTTTGGGAAACTTGATCAGCATGGACCAAAGGGTCTGTTTCCATGCTGCATGACTCTAACATTATCTAACATTAACATTGTGGGCGGCACAATGGCACAGTGGTTAGCACTGCTGCCTCACAGCGCCAGAGACCCGGGTTCAATTCCCGCCTCTGGCGACTCTCTGTGTGGAGTTTGCACATTCCCCCCGTGTCTGCGTGGGTTTCCTCCGGGTGCTCCGGTTTCCTCCCACAATCCAAAAATGTGCAGGTTACGTGAATTGGCCATGCTAAATTGCCCGTAGTGTTAGGTGAAAAGGTAAATGTAGGGGAATGGGTCTGGGTGGGTTGCGCTTCGGCGGGTCAGTGTGGACTTGTTGGGCCGAAGGGCCTGTTTCCACACTGTAAGTAATCTAATTATCCACATTCTCTCACCATGAACTTTCAGTGTGATGGTGGAGGATTTGTGACAATAGCTGCATTAGTTGAAGTGCTGAGTGATATCATTTTGATTGACAGCTGTCATCTCCTTATGTATTCAATGTCAGATATGGTTTAGAGATTGTAATTTAGCCTCAGATATGATAAGGTTGTGGGTTCAAGTCCTGCTCCTGCAGCTTGAGAAGTGTTCTGGACTGTCAGAAAATTTGCCTTTTGGATGAGATGCTATAACAGTAATCTGTCCTCTCAGCTCGATTTGAAAGTTGTTGTGTTATAAGAAAGAGCTAAGAGATTCTCCCTAGTGTTCTGGATAATATGTATCGCTCAATCATTATTGACAAATCAGATTTTCTGATTATTATCTCATTACCGTTAATGGGATCTTGCTGTGTTTCAGTGAATACACCTTAAACCCTAATAAATGGGCTGTGAAGGGCTTTGGGATATCTTGAGGTCAGGGAAGATTTTTCAAACACAAATTTCTTCTTCCTCTTGCTTCTTTCATGTCTTAAATCACCACTGCAACTAGTGAGTCAGACGGAAAGCAGTTTAGACTGCCCCCCAGTGGGTCAGTTAGCAACTGAACCATAGTTACCATACAACCATACAATTTCTCAATGTGTATCCTCTCCCAAAACAACATTGAAGTGCTCATTGTTCCAAACAGGTTCCTTTGGGCACGGCAGCCACAGGTCTCCCAAAAAGAACTGGTCTGCCCAGAACTCGGCTGTAGTGGGACGCTCCTAGGAGGACAACGGAAATGTTTCAGGGATGTCCTTGAAGTCTCTGTGAAGATGTCATGCCTACCCAATGACCCATGGGAGTCCTTGGCTGCAGATTGACCAAAATGGAGGAGGTTCATTCAGGAAGGCACCAAGCACACAGAATTCCTACAGCATGGAAACAGGCCATTTGGCCCAACAAGTCCACACCAACCCTCTGAAGAGTATCCCATCCAGACCCATTCCCCTACCACTCTATTTTTCCCTGAATAATGCACCTAACCTACACATCCCTGAACAATAGAGCAAGTTAGCAAGGCCAATTCACCTAACCTGCACATCTTTGGATTGTGGGAGGAAACCACACAGACACAGGACAAACGTGCAAACTCCACACAGACAGTTGCCTGAGACTGGAATCGAGCCCAGGTCACCAGCACTGTGAGGTAGCAGTGCTAACCACTGAGCCACCATGCCACCCCACACGGAGGAACTTTGTCAGGAACACACAGTAGTGTAGTGGAGGTGTGGGAGTGAGCACAAAACTTGTCTTTTAAAGCTTTTAAAGTAAAAGACTGTGGATCGCAGGCCCATGCAGCGTACAGTCCACAGGCTGCCTACTGTCCTGACCATCCTCCAACATTGAACCTCTGTGTGTCGGTGGTACCTCCTGACCACAGCCACTGCTGCACAGCTCTGACATCTACATCTCTGTGCGCAGTGGGAGCCAACTGTTTTGGGATGTTGAAGACGGAGAGACAAAGATGTCTCTATGACTCAGTGCTATGTCAACGTGCGTTTTGTCAGCACAAATTGGCTATAATGCGACTGATGTTGTTTGGATAATGCAAACTTCCTGCTGAATGGGTATAGCCATTTTCTATAGTGCAAGGTTGCAGAGGGACACAACTGTTACGTTATAGCAGAATGACCGTAAGCATTGCTCCCTCTGCAGTAGACTCTATCCATGAAGCCTTGTCTGTGGCCATGCATTATTGCTGACCGGTGTGGAACTGCACTGAGAGATGCCTACAGAGACATACATCAGGAACATTTATTTGTCATCCATAGCACCAGAGTGCTCTCAATACATTTTTTTCTTATTCTCCCTCCTGCTATGTCTCAGTGCACTCTCCGGTTCTGTGGCCTGAGGGGAGGAAGCCTCCTTTGATATGGAAGTTTCAGTCAGATGGCCCCTGAGTCATTTTGTGTCTGGATGGGCCGGACTTGCTGAAGGTCTTCCTGCCGCTCCTTGACGTGAACATCCAATGTTTGGAGGAGGGCAGAGGTGGAGGACCCAGCAACCTCTGGAGTGTCCTCCATTTTGGTCAGTCTCCAGCCAAGGACTCCCATGAGTCAGTGGGTAAGCTTGATATCTTCATGGAGGCTTCATTGACATCCCTGAAGTATTTCCTCTGTATTCCCAGGAATCTCTCACTACAGCTACATTCTGAGCGGGCCAGTTATTTTTGGGAGTCATGTGTCTGTCCTCTAAGGGTTCTGTGTGCAGCTTCTCCTGGCACCATTTTGTCTCCTCCTGAGGAGGGGGCACTTGGACTTGGGGACACATTTCCCCATCTGCCTGTCTCCTTGTTTTAAGTGCTGAAGATGAGGAGCGGTGGCAATGCAATGTAGTTGTGTGTGTGCATCTCTACAGCACTCCCTGAGGATGCTGGATCTGGCTGTCCATTGGTGGTGCCAACCTGTCCATGGTGGTAGACAGACAGTTACCTGACTAGCTGCATTGTTGCAGCTTCCGGGCAATGATGACCATTGCCTCCCATATTGCTGTCTGTCATTCCTGTCCCTCCCTGATTGCTGATTACTGCAGGGTCCTCTCCTGCTGGTGCCTTGTCTCTGGCAGTTCTCTGAATGCCAGCAGTCTGGGGTGTTTCTTTCTCTGCCAGACCCTGAGGGGCTGTCGCAGTGAGGTGTTTACCAGATTGTGCTCCCAGACCATCTATGCCTAATGGCCCCCTCCCAGCGATGTGAGTATCTCTGCAGATCGGAGGGTACAGGAGGCAGCTTCCCAATGTACCTCTGCGACTTGAGTACTCTGACCCTCAGCGATCGAGGAGGCGGCTGTTTCGCTGTTGAAGTCATAGGGAAGGCTGGTTGTACGAGCAAGACAAAAGAGAGAGAGAGTATTGTAGTCAGTCATTAGAAGTGGTGTGCATTGATTGAGAGTGACAGCGGGGTTAATGGGAGAGTGGCAGTAGTGTGCAGAGTGGTACTTACTTTGCACACTCATGTGGAGGTCTCGGCATTCCTGCAGGAGCAGTACCTGTCTTCCCCATCAGTTCCAGGATTCTCTCCTTGCAGGGGCTGAGGATCCAATAGTAAGGTACATGCCCACCACTTTCTGCACTGTTCTGAGCTGTCTTCACCTCTAACTACAGGAAGGGAGAATGACGGAGAAATCAGCAGGTGGCCCAGCTGGTGTGGATGGTTTGGGGAAATGTGGTGAGGTGTTCCGAGGGAGTGAGGAGACAGCACAGAGGGTGTGCAAGGCTAGTATGTGGGAGAGAGAGAAAAAAACCAATAGGGTTAGAGTTAGGGTTAAGGGTAGGGTTAGGGTTAGATTTAAGGGTAGGGTTATGGTTAGAATTAGGAGTGGGTTAGGTTAAGGGTAGGGTTAGAGTTAAGGGTTAGGGCTAAGGGTTAAGGTTAAGGGTAGGGTTAGGGTTAAGATAGATTTAGAACTAAATGGTAGGATTAAGGGTAGTTTTATGGTTAGGACTAGGGTGAGTTTAAGGTTAGGATTTGGGTTAGAGATAAAGGTCAGAGCTAAGGGTTAGAGTTATGGGTTGGCATAGGGTTATTTTAGGATTAGTTTAAGGGTAGGGTTAGGATTAGGATTAGGAGTTGTGTTAAGGTTAAGGGTTAAGTTTAATGGTAGGATTAAAGTTAGGATTAAGATTAGGGTTAAGAAGGTCGGGTTAAGGATGGTGAGTATTAGGGCTAAATGGTAGGGTGAGGGTTAAAGGTGAGGTTATGCTTAGAGTTAAGAGTTGAGTAGGCTTTTGATTAGGGTTAAGGGTAGGGGTTTTGGATTAATGGTAGTGTTAGGATTAGGGCTCCAGATTCCACTCCCTTTTGTGTATTAAGACACCTTCTAATTTCACTCCTCGACATTTCATTCTTATTTGAAGATGACCTATCCTTGTTCTAGATTCATTTTGCTTTATCTCATTTCATTGAATCCTTTTAACATTCTCAACCAAAAGGCCACCTCTCAACCTTTCAACCTCAAGGGAATTCAAGTCAAGTTTATGCATCCTAACCTTGTAAGTTAATCTTTTAAAGTTCGGCGTCATTCTGCTAGCTCTGTGCCATTGACCCTCAATAGTAAAGCTTGCCTTCCAGAGAGTATTCTTTTTTCTCAAAGGGTTGCTTGACTTTGTAAATCAGTGCCTCAGAAGGCAGTGGAGCCAAGACATTGAATAGTTCTGAAGAAGGGTCACTGGACCCTTCTTTCTCTCCACAGACATTGCCAGACCTGCTAAGTTTCTCCAGCAATTTCTGATTTTGTTTCTGATTTCCAGCATCCGCAGTTATTTGGTTTGTTTTTTTAATCTCTTAAGGTAGGAATTCATATATTCTTGTCAAGAGTGTGGTGCTGACAACGCACAGCAGGTCGGGCAGCATCCGAGGAGCAGGAGAATCAAAGTTTTAGGCAAAAGCCCTTCATCAGGAAGGTTGATACGTTCTTGCTCGGCAGAGGAATCAAAGTGGAGCAGGATGTGGAAAACATTCTATTTGGATGCATCACAGCACGGTATGGCAACTGTTCTGTTCAGGTCTGTAAGAAACTACAGAGAGTTGTGAACGCAGCCCAGTCCGTTACATGAGCCAACCTTCCATTCATTGACTCCATCTACACTTCCTCCTGCCTCAGGAAGGCAGCCAACATCATCAAAGACCCCTCTCGCACCCCGATGATACTCTCTTCCAATTTCTTCCATCAGGCAGAAGATACCAAGGTTTAAACATGTGTACCAACAGATTCAAGAATACCTTCTTTTCTGCTGTTATTAGATTCCTGAATGGACCTCTCAAATTTTACATTTAATGTTGATCTTGCTGTTTGTGCACCTTCTCTGTAGCTGTTTTCCTTGCTCTGTTCTATTACCCTGATGTACTCAGGTGCATGTGACAATAATAAGTCAAATTCAAATTCAAATTTGGAACATAAGCAGATCAGCCACGATCGAATGGTGTCGCAGACTTGGAAAGACCACACAGTCCAGAGCTGCTCCCTGTAATGTGTGTTCAGAGATGCTGAGTCCAGACCTGAATCCAGTACAGGGGCTCATGATGGGCACAATCGCTGAGACAAAGCACCACCACCAGCTGCCAGTACAGGACAGGCACTCACCCACAGCACTTCAGCACCTTCTGGACAGGCAGGTGAGCAACCCCGAGGGGGTTTCGAATGAAATTAAAAAAACAAGATTAAAAGAACACTTTGAGGGACTGAATCACTCACTGGCCAAAAAGCACCAGAGGCAACGTTCCAGTGATTTCTCATCGAGAAATAAATGAGTCTTTCTCCTGGAGAACTGCGGAGGAGGAAGCAGTCATTACAAAATTTCGACACATCTCTCAACGCTTGTTACTTGTAGACCCGAGTGAGTGGAGTCCTTTTATCCCGAAAATCAATTTTCAGTGGTTATTTTACACCACTAGAGCCAACTGTGTCTCTAAAAACATTTTTTTTTTGATGATTAAATGCAAGAAAGAACAAGGAATAGACAGCAACAAAGAGACTGAGAGATAGTGGGAGGAATATTTACCCTGATGGGGCATCAAGAATGGAGGCAGGGAGGTGTCTCACACAGACACTCACATACGGAGAAACTCACACATACACAGACACACGCTCACTCCCACACACAGACACACACACACATACTCACATGCAGTCACACACAGACACTCACATACACAGTCATGCACACAGACTCTCACATACACACACATTCACAGACACATGCAGTCACATTAAGACATGCTTCCACACACAGACTCATACACACAAACACACACAGAGGAGCACACACATACACTTGGACACTCAGACACATAAACATACTTACACATAGACACACACGTAGACAGACACATGTACATGCAGACACACACATGTACACACACACAAACACATGGACACATACATACAGGCACACAAATACACAGGCACACACACAGATGCACACACAAAAGTTTGTTCACATAATTAAAGGCTGTGCTTCTTGTTATGAGACCACAAGATATAGGAATAGAAGTAGGCCATTCAGCCCATCAGGTTCATGATTGACCTGATAATCCTCACCCATACCTTGCAATCAACCCAGTGAACATCCTTTTGACTATCTTCAAACCCAGTTTGTCTTTCCTTGAAAAAGGGAACAAAACCTGTTCACAGTATTCCAGTTATGGTCTGACTATTGCCATGTATCATTTCAGTAAGTGCTCCCTATCTTAATACCCCATTCTCTTTGAAATAAAGGCCAATATTCCATTTGCTTTCTCTATTACCTGCTGAACTCGGATGCTAGCTTCTTCTGATTCCTGGATAATGATTCCCAAATCCCTCTTTTCTGTGACCTTCTGCAGTGTTTATATCATTTTCAACTCCTCTATTCTTACTGCCAACGTGCCAAACCTCACATTTCCCCACATTACATTCCATCTGGCAATTTTTGGCCTACTTGCTTAACATGTCCAAACACTCTTACACTCTTTGTGGTCATCCTCACCACTTGCCTTCCCACCTATTCTTGTGTCATCTGCTAGATTAGTGAAAGTATATTCACTTTTGTCATCCAAGTCAGTGATGACAAACAAATAAATTGTAAATAATTGTGCTCCCAGCATCAATCTCTGTGGCACTTCATGAGTTGTAGGATTCCAGCCTGAAAGTTTTCCCCTAATTTCCATCTGTCTTCCATAGAATCCCTACAATGTGGAAACAGGCCATTTGGCCCAACAACTCCACACTGACCCTCCGAAGTGTATCATACACAGACCTATCGCCCTACCCTATATTTCCCATGGCCAATATATTTAACCTACACATCCCTGGACACGGCACGGCAGGACAATTTAGCATGACTAATCCACCTAACTTGCACATCTTCATCCTGTGGGAGGCAACCGGAGCACCCAGAGGAAACCCACACAGATGCAGGAAAAATGTGCAAACTCCACACAGACAGTCACCTGAGGGTGGAATTGGACCCAGGTCCCTGGTGCTGTGAGGTAGCACTGAGCCACCGTGCTGTCCTTCTTCTTTGAGTTAACCAATCTTCTATCCAAGCTAACATTCTACCTCCAACGCTGTTACCTTATTAAATAACCTAATGTGTGGCACCCAATCAAACACCTTCTGAAAATCCAAATAAAGAACATCTATTGTTTCCCCTTATCTATCCCACTTGTTACATCCTCAAAGAATTCTAATACATTTGTCAGACATGATTTTCCCTTTATGAAGCCATATTGACTCAGCTTGGTCATATGGTAAGGCCACTTTTCAAGCATTGCATGCAGTTCTGTTTGCCCTGCTATAGGAAGTATATTAATAAATTGGAAAAGAGAGCAGAAAAGATTTACAAGGATATTGCTGCAACTGGAAGATTTGAGTTATAAGGAGAGGCGGGGACTTTTTTCACTGGAGCTCAGGAGGTTAAGGGCTGACCTTATGGAGGTTTGCAAAATTATTATGGGCATCGATAACGCGAATAGCAAAGGTCTTTTCCCCAGGTTAGGTGAATTCAAAATTAGAGGGCGTAGGTTTAATGTGAGAGAGGAAAGATTTAAAAGGGACCTGAGGGGTAACTTTTTCAAATAGAGGGTGGTTTGGGTGGAGAATGAACCGCTAGATGAAGTGTAGATGCAGGTACAGTTACAACATTTAAAAGACATTTGGACAGGTACATGGATAGGAAAGGGATTGTAGCTTAGTTTGGGAAACTTGGTTGGCATGGATGAGTTGTACCAAAGGGTCTGTTTCCATGCTGTATGATTCTATGTGACTCCATGTATTAGTAAATGCTGTGCTCTTACATCCTTTATAATAAAACCCTAACATTGTCCTAATGACAGCCCTTTAGCTCACTGGCCTTTAGTTACCTCTTTCTTTGTTAGCCTCCCTTTCTAAATTAAAGCGCTACATTGCCAGCTTCGCAAACCTCTGGAACTTTTCCAGAATCTGACAGCCCTCCCTGCAAGTGCTGCTGGGATCTCTCCGCCAGTAATGCCGAGGAGGAATTTTGACAGTGGATCGAAGCAGGCTTGGCTGAGGTCACACCTGGATTCAATTCCAAAGCATGGTTTGATAATGTAAGAGGAGCAGGAAGGGTAAGTACAGTGAACGTTCACACACTTCCTAGTCCACGTCTCACATCAACACCTCAACAAGCCCTCTGCTCTCCCCCCTCCCCAGCACCACTGACTCTGTAATTACACTTTTTCCAGTACATCCCCTCTCATCCACCAGCTTACTTCACATTTAACACCCAGCTCTCTCTGCCTATATGCCTCCTCATCCATTGTCCTCATTCTCTCCCACATTCTCCACAAAGGCTCTTTCACTCATCCATTTAACATACTCGTGAGAGTCGGAATAGGAGTATAAGGCAGATGAATGCATGGGTAGGGAGCTGGTGTAAGAGGCATTTTTGGACCATTGGGATCTTTTCTGGGGTAGGAATGACCTGTATAAGAAGGATGAGTTGCACCTAAATTAGAAGGGGATCAATATCCTGGTGAGGAAATTTGCTGGTGCTATTTGAGAGGCTTTACACTAGTAAGGATGGGACTCAAAAGAGACAGTGAGAAAGGAGAAGGTTGAGGCTGGTACAGTAGATAAAGGGAGTGCAATAAATGGCCAAGGCAGAGAAGATGGTAAAACTGAGACATTAAACTGCATTCATTTCAAGCAAGAGGCGTAACAGGTAAGGCAGATGAGCTGAGGGCATGGTTAGGAATATGGGACTGGGATATCATAGCTATGATAGCCATTTGGCTTAGGGAGGGGTGGGACTGGCAGCTTAATGTTCTGGGGTATAGGTGCTATAAGAAGGATAGAAATGGGGCAAGAAGGAAAAAGGAGTAGTGTTTTTAGTTAGGGAAAGCATTATGACTGTACTGAGGGAGGATGTTGCTGGGAATACATTTAGTGTAGTTATTTAGGTGGACTTGAGAAATAAGAAAGGGACGATTATCTTATTGGGATTGCACTGTAGCCCACAAATAGTCAGCTGGAAATTGAGAAGCAAATTTGAAAGGAGATCTCAGATATCTGTAAGAATAATAGGGTAATAATGGTAGGGGATTTTAACTTTTTGGTCATTGACTGGGACTGTCATAGTGTTAGGGACTTAGCTGGAGAAGAATTTGTTAAGTATGTACATGGAAATTTTCTTATTCAGTATGTGGATGTACCTACTAGAGAAGGAATAAAACTTGGCCTACTCTTGGGGAAATAAGGCAGGGCAGGTGACTGAGGTGTCACTTTGGGGTAGGTGATCATAATTCTATTAGTTTCAAAACAGTAATGGAAAAGTCGAGACCTGATCTAAAGGTTAAAGTTCGAAATTGGAGGAAGGCCAATTTTGACGGTGTTAGGTTACGAATCTTTGTCTTCCAATATTGCAGAAGGAAAGCACAGGTCATTTCCTATCCTGACACTTGCCGAGGAAGGATTATGGGAACATCATTGGAATTCCAGCCTGGCTGTCAGAAAGGCTTGTGACAGAATCATAAATCACGGACCTTAGAGCACTCACTCATATTGACTGGGTGTCAGCAACAGAGAAAAAATGAGCACGCTGGGCATAATTTTTATTTAACAGATTGTAACCTTGACAGCTTTCACTCAAGCTTTCAAACACCTGCGGGCACATCATGTATTATAGACCCCCGAATAATCAGCGGGAAATTGAGAAAGGAATTTGTAAGGAGATCTCAGTTATCTGTAGGAATAATAGGGTGGTTATGGTAGGGGATTTTAACTTTCCAAACATATACTGGGACTGCCATAGTGTTAAGGGTTTAGATGTAGAGGAATTTGTTAAGTGTGTACAAGAAAATTTTCTGATTCAGTATGTGGATGTACCTACTAGAGAAGGTGCAAAACTTGACCTACTCTTGGGAAATAAGGCAGGGCAGGTGACTGAGGTGTCAGTGGGGAGCACTTTGGGGCCAGTGACCATGATTCTATTAGTTTTAAAATAGTGATGGAAAAGGATAGACTGGATCTAAATTGGAGAAAGGCTAATTTTGACGGTATTAGGCAAGAACTTTCAAAAGCTAATTGGGGGCAAATATTCGCAGGTAAAGGGATGGCTTGAAAATGGGAAGCCTTCAGAAATGAGATAACAAGAATCCAGAGAAAGTATATTCCTGCCAGGGTGAAAGGAAAGGTTGGTAGGTGTAGGGAATGCTGGATGACTAAAGAAATTGAGGGTTTGGTTAAGAAAAAGAAGGAAGCATATGTCAGGTATAGATAGGATAGATCGAGTGAATCCTTAGAAGAGTATAAAGGCAGTAGGAGTATACTTAAGAGGGAAATCAGGAGGGCAAAAATGGGACATGAGATAGCTTTGGCAAATAGAGTTAAGGAGAATCCAAAGGGTTTTTGCAAATATATTAAGGGCAAGAGGGCAACTAGGGAGAGAATAGGGTCCCTCAAAGATCAGCAAGGTAGCATATGTGTGAAACAGCAAGAGATGGGGGAGATAATAAACGAGTATTTTGCATCAGTGTTCACTGTGGAGAAGGACATGGAAGATATAGAATGTGGGGAAATAGATGGTGACATCTTGAAAAATGTCTATATTACAGAGGAGGAGGTGCTGGATGTCTTGCAATGCATAAAAGTGGATAAGTCCCCAGGACCTGATCAGGTGTACCCTCGGACTCTGTTGGAAGCTAGGGAAGTAATTGCTGGGCCCTTGCTGATATAGTTATATCATCAATAGTCACAGGTGAGGTGCCGGAAGACTGGAGGTTGATTAATGTGGTGTCACTATTTAAGAAAGGTGGGAAGGAAAAGCCAGAGAACTATTGACCAGTGAGCCTGACATTGGTGTTGGGCAGGTTGTTGGAGGGAATCCTGAGGGACAGGATTTACATGTGTTTGGAAAAAGGCAAGGTTTGATTAGGGGTAGTCAGCATGGCTTTGTGCATGGGAAATGATGTCTCACAAACTTGATTAAGTTTTTTGAAGAAGTAACGAAGAGGATTGATGAGGGCAGAGTGATGGACATGATCTATATGGACTTCAGTAAGGTGATTGCAAGATTCCTTATGGGAGACTGATTAGCAAGGTTAGATCACATGGAATATGGGGAGTATTAACCATTTGGATACAGAACTGACTTGAAGGTAGAAGACAGAGGGTGGTAGTGGAGGGTTGTTTTTCAGACTGGAGACCTATGACCAGTGGAGTGCCACAAGGATCGGTGCTGGGTCCACTACTTCTCGCCATTTATATACATGATTTGGATGTGAACATAGGAGGTATAATTAGTAAGTTTGCAGATGACACCAAAATTGGAGGTGTAGTGGACAGTGAAGAAGGTTACCTCAGATTACAATGGGATCTTGACTAGATGGGCCAATTGTCTGAGGAGTGGCAGATGGAGTTTAATTTTGGGAAAGCAAATCAGAGCAGGACTTTTACACTTAATGATAAGGTCCTGATAGTGTTGCTAAACAAAGACACCTTGGAGTGCAGGTTCATAGCTCCTTGAAAGTGGAGTCGCAGGTAGATAGGATAGTGAAGAAGGTGTTTGGTATGCTTTCCTTTATTGGTCAGAGTATTGAGTACAGGAGTTGGGAGGTCATGCTGCAACTGTACAGGACATTGGTTAGGCCACTGTTGGAATATTGCATGCAATTCAGGTCTCCTTCCTATTGGAAGGATGTTGTGAAACTTGTAAGGGTTCAGAAAAAAATTACAAGAATGTTGCCAGGGTTGAGGATTTGAACTATAGGGAGAGGTTGAACAGGCTGGGGCTGTTTTTTCTGTAGCGTCGGAGGCTGAGCGGTGGCCTTATAGATGTTCATAAAATCATGAGGGACATGGATAGGATAAATAGACAGTGTCTTTTTCCTGGGGTGGGGGAGTCCAGAACTAGAGAGCATAGGTTTAGGGTGAGAGGGGAAAGATATAAAAGAGACCTAAGGGGTAACTTTTTCATGCAGAGGATGGTATGTGTATCGAATGAGCTGCCAAAAGAAGTGGTGGAGGCTGGTACAATTACATTATTTAAAAAGCAGGGTTTAGAGTGATATAGGCCAAATGCTGGCAAATGGGATTGATCAGGTTGGGATATCAGGTGGGCATGGGCGGTTTGGACCAAAGGGTCTGTTTCCTTACTGTACAATAACAATTCCTCAGCATTCATGCCTGCACCATCACAGGCCCCCTTGGAGATCATGAACCCAACTCAGATACCGGAACCGCAGTGGGTCCAGTGATGAAGATAGTTGAGTTGGGGAGATGGTGCGGACAGGGACCATGGTGGAGAATCTCGAACGGAAGCTATACAATGCACTCCTCTGTGACATTCGCAGGGCCCACCAATTCTGAACAGTCCTGGAACCAGACACTGAACCTCAGCAGCTACTAATGAACAGCACACCCCATGGAGCAGGGAAGAGGAGATGGAAATCTCTGACAGATGCTGACTGAGAGATTATGGGAGCCATGAGTGAACTGAATTCACAGGCCTTTATGATAATGTCACTTTCCATCTAAGGAGTGGCCATTATAAATACAGCAATCGAATGTGTGCATTCTGACCCAATATCTTGCAACCTCGAATTGGATTTATCCTACTTTAGCTTTGACCATTCATTCATCCACTGATCTTTTTCCCTCTTATTCTTGTATTGGTCTCATTGTTGCCCATCCCTAATTACCCTTGAACTGAATGGTTTACTAGGCCATTTCAGAGAGTAGTAAAGAGTCCACCATGTTGCTGTGGCCCTGGTGTTCACATTTAGGTCAGACAATGTAAGGGTGGCAGATATCCTTTCGAAAGGACATGATAAACCAGGAGAGTTGTTCCATCATTTGATGGTAGTTATGACGATCACTGTTACTGAGACTGGCTTCAAATGCCAGATTTACAAACCCATGTCCCAGAGCATTGGTCTGAACATTATCAATTCAACATCTCCCACGTTCTCTGTGCGAACAGGGAACTGTGACAGGGATGATAGTGAAGCAGGACATGGAAATAGGGAACACAGCTCAAAGTGCTTCTGCCTCCAACCCTTCCTCACATCCCATTCTCTGATTGGTACCCTATGCTTTGCCTCCTTTCTGATGGCCAAAGCTGTGCCCGGCTGGGTAGAGATTGGGCAGTCTCTGGGGGGTTCTCACAGGAGATGTCACCCAACAGCATATAGAGCAGGATATGATAGGGTGCCTCTATCCCTGCTGAAGCTGAGACTTTTGGGTCATCGATAGTCACAGGTGAGATGCTGGAAGACTGAAGGTTGTGTAACATGGCACCACTATTTTAAGAAAGGTGGTAAGGAAAAGCCAGCAAACTACAGACCAGTGAGCCTGACATTGGTGGTGGACAAGTTGTTGGACGGCATCCTGAGCGACAGGAGTTACATGTATTTGGAAAGGGAAGGACTAATTAGGGATAGTTAACATGGCTCTGTGCGTGGGAAATCATATCTCACTAACTTGATTGAGTTTTTTGAAGAAGTAACAAAGAGGATTGATGAGGGCAGAGTGATGGACATGATCTATATAGTTCCAGTAAGGTGTTTGACAAGGTTCCTCATGGGAGACTGGTTAGCAAGGTTAGATCACGTGGAATACAGGGAGAACTAGCCATTTGGATACAGAACTGGCTCGATGGTAGAAGACAGGGTGGTGGTGGAGGGTTGCTTTTCAGATGGTGGAGGCCTGTGACCAATGGTGTGTCATAAGGATTAGTGCTGGGTCTATTACTTTTCATCATTTATAGAAACAATTTGGATGTATAATTAGGAGGCATATGCAGGAGATATAGTTAGTAAGTTTGCCAATGATACCAAAATTGAAGGTGTAGTGGGCAATGAAGAAGGTTACCTTAGAGTACAATGGGATCTAGATCAGATGGTCCAATGAGCTGAGGAGTGGCAGATGGAGTTTAATTTAAATAAATATGATGTGCTGCATTTTGGAAAGGGCAGGACTTATATACTTGATGGTAAGGTCCTGGGGAATGTTACTGAACAAAGAGACCTTGGAGTGCAGGTTCATTGCTCCTTGAAAGTGGAATTGCAGGTAGATAGGATAGTGAAGAAGGTGTTTGGTATACTTTCCTTTATTGGTCAGAGTATTGAGTGTAGGTGTTAGGAGGTCATGTTGCAGCTGTACAGGACATTAGTTAGGCTACTTTTGGAATACTGTGTTCAGTTCTGATATCCCTGCTAGAGGAAGGATGTTTTTAAACGTGAAAGAGTTCAGAAAGGATTTACAAGGATGTTGCTAGGGTTGGAAAGTTTGAGCTATAGGGAGTGACTGATTAGGCCAGGGCTAGTTTCCTTGGAGCATCAGAGGCTGAGAGGTTTAATAAATCATGAGGGGCATGGAAAGGGTGAATAGTCAAAGGCTTTTCCCCAGGGTAGGGGAGTCCAAAACTAGAGGGGGCACAGGTTTTTTTTTAGATTACATTCCCCACAGCAAGGAAACAGGCTATTTGGCCCAACAAGTCCACATCGACCCTCCAAAGAGTAACCCACCCAGACCCATTCACCTATCGCGTATATACCCCTGACTAATGCACCTAACACTATGGGCAATTTAGCATGACCAATTCACCTGACCTACACCTTGGATTGTGGGAGGAATAGGAGCACCCAGAGAAAATTCATGCAGACATGGGAAGAATGTGCAAACTCCACATAGACAGTCACTAGTCTGTTCTAATGTCCCCCAGAATGGTGAAACATCCTCTTAGTATGCACCCTGTTAAATCCCTTCAGGAATATACATGTCTCAATGAGATTCCCTCTCATTCTTCTAAATTCAGTACCAGCAGTCCCACAAAATGGCCTTTAATAAGATCTTTAATTGTGCAAGTTGACAGCCCACTTTCTGGGAGCTGGTAAAATTCTGCTGTTGGGTCAGAGCTGTATGGGTCGTGGTGGATGGAGGCTTTGCACCTCTGTTAGTTTCGCATTCTGATACATTTGTCACTCTGTCATGGGGTGAAGCAAGAAAGACTGTCAGGAAATCCCAAGCATTAATCATTCAGCCAATTCTTTAATGCACCCGCTGAATGAACAATTTTATTCTATGTGCACTATACAGGGACCCTCTGGGCAACATGTCACTCATTTATAATCACTGTATTATGTATACCCATTAACCAACTCTCTTGGCAGTAAATGCACTCACAAAAGAAATCTTGAGCCTGCATTGTGCAGAAGAGCGACCGTGTTATTTCCCAACTCATAATCCGTCAATCATGGTGTTACCTCGCAATGCGTGATATGTGTTTTGTGGTAGCTTTTTGGGAACATCAAATTGATGATTAGGAATTGGGGATGTGGTGGGGAAGAAGCCAAGGTAAATGGGAAACCTGCGATTAGGTGAGACAAGACTGAGCTTTTAAAGTCTGTACACAATAGGTGGAAAAGTTACTCAGGGTCTGAGCTCCGGGGTGCAGAGAGAGGGAGAGACAGTCAATATAATTTCAGCATGGCAAGGGCTGGGAAGAGGTGTGTATCGTGCTTAGGGAAGGCATGAAAGGAAACTTCAGAGGAGAACTGATCACAGTATCAACAGAATAAGGAAATTGGAGGCTTTAGACGATAATAACTGGTGGAAACCTCTGCTCTTGAGAGTTCCACAGAAAGGGGAAAGGGAAGACAAATTTCCTAATAATTTCTGAGGTGGCCAGTGCAGAACTGGGAAGATAGAGCTTGCACAGGTACATATTTTTCAGAAGAGACCCTTGATTTTTATATTTGAATTGGTCCAACATCACAGACCAGTAGAATGGCATGTTGTATACATCGAGCCTAATTCATATCCAGTGAATGGGATCAATTTATATTGATTTCTCCCCTAATTATTGCTCAGTCATAGTTATCTTTCTTCCTCACCACCATCCCCCGTGACTGGAGATCAAGCCCCAGAGTTTTGCTCTCACCTTCCTACCTCAGTACACCACACAGTTCCCTGAGCATGAGAAGCATGGGTTGCGGTAAAAAGCGCTCAATTGTAAGTGTGCAGGACCTACCATTAGAATTCACAGTCAATGCAAACAGGCAATAACACTAACCCAACAAGAGGCCTTTCAAATGAACACTGCTCTAAACAAATCACATCTTAACTCCTTACTGTTAAAAATATTGGAGACTGAAGGAAAAGGCTGTTTGACAGGCAGCCAAACAGGCAGGGCGTGGCGACGATGGATAGTGATAGTAAGAATATTGCTGCTGGGGAAAATGGATGAAAGGTTTTGGAACCTTGAGGAACACATCTAACCAGAACTGGCCTCCTGAACCATCCCTCCCTCATCCTCACACTCTTGTTAACACTTCACCCCTCTTTTAAATTTGCACTCTCGCAGATGAAAATTGTACAGCCTTTAATCTTGCTGGTGAATTTTCTGCTAAATGAGTTCATTTCCTCTCTGATACAGCTCCATTGCCAGAGGGTCAGGGAAGGCAGCCACTGTGATTTGTAAAAGTGATGTCATTTGCATACAGATTAATTCTCCAGGAAGAGCGATTTCGACAAAAGCAGCCCATGTAATACGTTAGTGCCTCCATCCAACTGAGAGCTGAGACACACAGCACATCTCCTCATTCTACCCAGCAACTGGAAGGCCAGGCAGCCAATATGAGTGTGTAGACCTACCTGCTTTCAAAGATCAGACGACGAGACTCTCTTTCTCCCCTCCTCCAAAAAAAGCAGACCATGGGATCATCCTGAGGTATACCTCACAAGAGATACTTTTGATTTATTTGTCAGATGGAGTCAAACTCTAATGCTTGTTTGTTACCTTGATATGTTACTGTACAGAATCGAATTGCATCTGTGATAATGTATATACATAAAGATATTTTTTATGAATATATTCATTGAAATAAAATAAAATCCTGAGGTGGACCTCAGTGTTGCAGACTGACACATTCCAAGGTCCAGGATTACGTGCCGAGAGACACACTGAAGCTTGGGACAGCTGCCACCAAGGCGCAGTGGGGGAAAGACTACTGTCTAAGGCCTTCCTGCCAAAGGGGGTCCTTTCATTTATCAGACCCTCCCACTACCTCAACTATATGTAAATATAACCTTGCACAAGTGAGAGATGTCTTTGGTTTATTTGGTGGATAGAGTCAAAGTCAAATGCTTGTTTGTTTCCTTCACAGGTGGGGCTAGATTGGGTTGGGATATCTGGTCGGCATGGATGAGTTGGGCCAAAGGGTCTGTTTCCATGCTGTACGACTCTATGATTCTATGACATGCTAGTGTGCAGAACTGAACTGCATCTGTGACTATGTATCTAATAAAGTTTTTTTATGAATAAAGTATATTTTTGAAATTAAAAGAAATCAATCACAGTTGAACCATATCCTACACTGGCTCTACAAGTGTTTAAGCTTTATGTTCAAACGAACTACGTAACAGAGCTGATTAGTTTAAACACTGCCCCAGAACTGGGTTCAACAAACGTGGGATGCATCACGGTCAGACATTACTGACATTACTCCCACAATGATTACTGCTCTCTCAGCTTTTTGTGACCATAAGGGTAAGGTTTGCTGACTATTAAAAATATCAGCGCTGGGTTTAATAGAATGCAGAATATTCTTTGACTTGGATCTTATGCTGTCGCCTCTGAAGTGTCAGCTGTGACCAAGTGGGTGGCACTCTATGTTGGAAGGTTGTGGGTTGAGGCCTAACTCCAAAGATTTGAACAAGGGATCTACACTGACCCTCCCCCCGTGGAGGAGTGAGGCAGCACTGCGATGACAGAGATACCATTTTTCACCTAATGTGTTAAGTTGAAGCCTTGGAGGGATATAAATGACAACCTTTCAACAAAAGCAGGGGAATTTTCCCAGTGACCTTGCAAAATATGAATCCCTTCACTAAAATAGACGGTGTGGTCATTATCTCATTGCTGTGTGGATCTGTCAGGTCTGTCTCTCCCAGGGGCTGTTGAAGTCTCATATCTTTCACATGGAAGCTCATTCTCCAAGCAAACAGGAATCCCTACTGGTGTACAGAAACGTGCCGCTCGGCAAAGCGATCTCCTGCCTTACATTTGCCTCCAGTACAGTCAGTGACACATCATTGAAAACAGTCATTGGGGGGATGACAGGGGCAAAAGCGCAGGGATTGAAGGTGTTCCTCTCATGTTGGACGGCAAGATTCAATAGGAAGCTTTATTCTGTATCTAACCCCATGCTATCCCTGTCCTGGGAGTACTTGATGAAATAGTGAAGAGGGAGCTTTTCACTCAGTATCTAACCCCATGCTGTCCCTGTCTTGGGAGTACTTGATGAGGTCAATAACAAGGGAGATTTACTCTGTATCTAACTCCATGCTGTCCTTCTCCTGGAAGTGTTTGATGCTGACAGTGTAGAGGGAGCTTTACTCTGTATCTAACCCCATGCAGTCCTTCTCCTGGAGTACTTGATGGGGACAATAATGAGGGAGATTTACTCTGTATCTAACCCCATGCTGTCCTCCTCCTGGGGGTGTTTGATGCAGATAGTGTAGCGGAGGCCTTACTCTGTATCTAACCTGTGCTGTTCTGGGAGTGTTTGATGGGACCGTGCAGATGGAGCTTTACTCTGTATCTAACATGTGTTGAAACTGTTCTGTGAGTGTGTAGTGAGAGCTTTATTATGTTCTTAAACCTTTGCTTAAACAGTCCTTTGATGGGATAGTGTGTACGGAGCTAACTTTAACATTTTTCCAGTTTTATTCTATAACTGACCCACATGGTTTGGTTAAATGACACGTTGAGTAATCCTCACTCTCTATTTGTCTTCATTGCAACTGGCCATTGACGTGTTTGAACTTATTGACGTGTCTGAACTATTGACAGATACAAGGTGTCAGTGATTCTTAGTAAGTGTAACAACACCTAGTTTTCTTTGAACAATCATAGCTCTCCCTAGTTAATGAATTCAACTTCTGATGGTAAGATATCCTATTTTTCTACCCAGCGGGTTAAATTCAGGTGAAATAGTAAATTAAATTCAGATCGTATTCAGTGAGAAGCCATTAACCTGAATCAGTCTGCTCAAGAGTTGCTCCCATGGGTTTCAATAGACAGTTTCATCGCATTTAATTGAGCCTTATCCATTCACGTTTTCTTATAATGTTACGTGTTGTACAACTCAATGTTCTACCCGACTCAGATTATGTGAACATGTTGCAATGCCAGCTGGGTACAAGCATGTACTGTTGGAAAATACAGGTCCAGACTGCTTCCCTCAGTCACATTCTGTCCAGGGGTTACTGCAATTGCCTGAATCAGGAACCACCTTTGCTTTTTATCAGACAGAGAGGCTGTAAAATTCAATCACCTTCATTTCTGGGCTTGGTGAGGAGGGGCGGAAGGGTATCATGTGCCTTCACCCGTTCAGATTGACATGGGCAAGGTACAAAATTAGTCTAACTACCTCACCGGGACAATCTCAGTACCAGCATCCTCTCCTGCCACACAGGGGAATCTGTGGTTTCCTAATGGCAGGCTGCCTCTGAACAGTTGTGAGGGGGAAACCATATTGCTGCAAAGGGAATTCTTGAACAATGAATGCCAGGATTCCGACTGAAGGATGTAGCACTGGAAGCATTAGTGGTGGAAGTGGGCAGGAGAGAATTCTGGTTCCACGGGGTGTGGGGAAGGGATTTAGATTTGTTCAATATTGTCACCTGTACCTAGGTACAGTGCAATGTAGATAATGTCGCCACGTACCGACACCATCTTGGATTACAGAATAAATTACCAAATAAATTGTATAAATAGTAAAATACTGAAGACATTAATATTAAATTGGTATTATTAAAATTGAAATAGCTTCAAAAGTTCATCCTTCCCTCTCAATAGACTTCTCCCTCTCTGCTCCTCCAGCCAAACATTGTCCTCAGTGTCCTGGCAATATGCTCCTTTACTGCTGCCACCAGCACCAGCACTTCCACTTCCGGTGCCTCTGAGCTGGAGGTGGTCACGCTGTGTGGGTCCCACACCTCCTCCGACTCTGGACACTGACCGATGGGTCCTGGCTCCGAGTCGACCGACAGGGTCCTGGCTCACCTTCTGATGGATCTTCTGATGGAGATACATGGGGGCCCGCAGGAGACAACTTCAGGAGGAGGCCCCCACGGCAACTGAAACAAAAGAAAAGGATGGTTACTAAGCTGGGAAGCCGTATGGATATGGCAGAACCCTCTGCATGAGCCCCGCACTCAGGAGCCCTGTGCTCAGGAGCCAAATACTACTGACTCTGCCTCTGCCATCTTGAAAGGTTGGAGTGTGTTGATGAAGAGGTGGTGGGAGATGTCTAAGACCATTCTCAGAAGGGAGCAGGGTTAGATGGTCAGGATTGTGAGTCCTATCCCTAGGATCTGGCAAGCATGTCAAAGAGTCTAACAACCTCATGAGGTTGATCAAGATCAGTGGGGTAACTTCACCATGATGGCTCCGATCCACCCCTTCACTGCTCAATGCACCAAACCCCCATCACTCACCTAGCAACTATGCCTTGCCTTCAGGACCGGCCTCACATCTGGATGCTCCACCCCACCCTTACACACATCCGAATGCTGCCAGCCTCTTCCCTCCCTCTTCTTGGCTCCACATGCTCCCCAGTTATTTAACCAGGGTAGGTATATCACTCAAACACAACAGCACACCATCAATGACATTTCACCCTCTCACATCACCATGGGGCTTTGTCGTATCCACCATCAGTACAAGCACTGAAAACAACCTTAAGTTCCACTTTACGCCTCCTGCCAGCTCCCAGGTCACCTTCATCCCAGTACCTAACATGACAAGTGAGGCTGGTGGTGTGGCTATGGACGTCATGTTTTCTACCCCATTAGCAGCCTACCCTCACCCCGACCTTTTGCCCTTCAAGTTCCCGCTTGCAGATACCCTCGAGCTTGCCTGTGCCCAGCAGCTCCAGGAGATGCAGTGAGAACAGCAGCCCTGCACTGATGAAGAAGACCCAATCTGACATGTATGGCTACCAGCTCAGACACTGGCACTGCAGCTGAGAGGCAAGTATAACATTACGATCTAGCTTCCATGGTGAATCATCTCTGGGCCTGAAGAGGACAGGCGTGGGGGAATGTTTGTCAGCTCAACAAAGGGCGAAGTCATGGGCCCAGCCATAGGCAGCTCAGATAAGGACCTTAGTGAGGTAGCACATTGGAGGATCCTGACAAGCATACATGGGTGCATAGCCAGGCTTACCGACATTGTTGAGCAGCACAGGAGGGATCTGACTCTGAGCGAGCAGGGGGCATTGTGCAGCCTCCCACCCACCTCCCTTTCCTGCTGGAGTTCCAGAGTCACTGCTAACCCTACCCCATTACCTGTGGCAGACACATCAACCACTCCTCTGCCATTCCTATGTGAGAATGCACCCATTCCAGGGTGACATGATGGTCCAGTGGTGATGGTAGCATGGTGGCTCAGTGGTTAGCACTGCCGTCTCACTGTGCCAGGCACCCGGGTTCAATTCCACCCGAGGGTGACTGTCTGTGTGGAGTTTGCACATTCTCCCTGTGTCTGTGTGAGTGCTCCAGTTTCCCCCCACAGTCCAAAGATTTGCAATTGGTCTCGCTAAATTGCCCTGTAGTGTCCAGGGATGTCCAGGTTCAGTGGATTAGCCATGTAAAATGCAGAGGTAGGGTAGGGGGATGGGGTCTGGGTGGGATATCCTTTGAAAGGGTCTGTGTGGACTTGAAAGGCAGAATGGCCTGCTTCCACATTATAGATATTCTATGATCCATTCCACTCTATGAAATACTACAAAAACAATCTTGGCTACTTTCAGACACTTACATAATACAAGTCCTTTTAAATACATTACCACGACCAGTTTGGCATAAGGGTGTCCCATCAGCTGAGTAACTTTGGAGAAAGCAAGTGCTTGTCACACAGTTTGTAATCCACAGTGCTGCCTGCAGCCAGCAAATTGAGGTAATTCTGGATAATGCCAAGGATTGCCAAAACATTGTCATTGACCTTTCTACCCTTCTAAGGTTAGGTGAATTGGCCATGCTAAATTGCCCATAGTGTTCAGGGCTGTATAGGTTAGGTGCATTAGTCAGGGGTAAATGTAGGGTAGGGGAAGGGGTCTGGGTGGGTTACTCTTCGGAGGGTCAGTGTGGACCTGTTGGGCCGAAGGGCCTGTTTCCACACTGTAGGGACTCTATGATCTTAGTTTACTCCAACTAAGGTCAGTTCTTTAAACTTTGAGTCCGAAGTCCTGCTCCAGAACCCAAGCACTTATCTTATTAATGTTGTATGGACTCCAGCCTTGGACAACACAATTCACTTTTCTTATCGAGTATGGGAAGCCCTCAACAGTGACTTCCATCTATGCCCAGAGCTGAATTTGATTTGTGTTTGGTCTTCTCTACATCAGGGAGACCAAACATAAATTTAGAGAAAGGATTGCCAAGCATCTCAAGCGGGCCCGCAGGGGCTGACCGGACCTCCCAGTCACCACCCATTTAAATTCCCCCAACCACTCCCTTTCTGACATGACCACCCTTGGCCTTCTCCATTGCCAAAACAAACCTCAGTTCCTATTGGAGGAACACCACCTCATCTTCCGCCTGAGCACCCTACAGCCCGGAGGACTCAACATTGAGTTCTCCAATTTCAAATAACCTCCCTCCCCATCCCCTAACTCCCTTCCCAGCCCCTCCGCCTCCCTTCCACTGCTCCCTGCCACCAATCGGATTCATACCTCCCATTGACCAACCAGGTTGTACCCTCTACCTGTCTTCACCTATCCCCATTTCACCACCCTGCCCTCGCCACCCCCTTTACCTGCAGCTCCCCCCACACCCACCCCCCAGTCCCGAAGAAGCGCTACACCTGAAATACCAACTTCTCTATCTCCTGATGCTGCCTGGATTGCAGTGTTCTTCCAGCCTCCTACCTGTCTACTTTGGATTCCAACATCTGCAGTTTTTTTGTCTCTAACCAGGTAAGGCTTTGGAGACATTGCCATCTGACTACTGACTTCTACCTTGCAAAGTTTAAGCCCCAAATTCTTTCTCCTTCCACCATCTACCTGGACAATGACCTTACCACTTAACCACGAGCCACGGTTTCAAGGATTGTTACGACCATGGGGCAGAAGGCCAAAGTAGTGCAGGTATGTTTAACTTGTACTCCTAATGTGTGATTTTTTTTTTATTATAAAAGGCTGACACAAGACAAAGCAGTGAGTGTAAATTAAGTGAGTGTCTGGAGACCCATGGAATGTCACACCTAATGGTGCAAAAGGAACTTTAACCAACAACACTTCCAAGGGGGAAGAGACAAGTCAAAACTGACTGCACTGTGCTACAAAGATAAAATGGAAATATCTCCCAAGGGGTGGAGAATTGGATTGAATCGTGGTTGACTAATTCCCATACTTCCCCATCCACAGTTCTTTCTCCAGTACTTCAATGCCTATTTTTATGCCACGTCTTTTCCATCTGGAACTGAAATATTCAACAATCTTGCTTCCAATTTCCATTCTTCTCTCACCTTCACTTGATCCCTTTCTGACTTTTCCTTTCCTTAACCTCTCTGTTTCTATTTCCTGGAATTGGCTGTCCACCAATATCCATGCAAACCCACTGACTCCCAAAGTTACCTTGACTACACCTCACCTCCTGCTTCCTGTGGGGACTCCATTCAATTCTCCCAGTTTCTGAATCTCCATTGCATCTGTTCCGACGATGTTACCTTCCTCACTGATGCTTCCAACATGATTTCTTTGCTCCTCAACCAGTAATAGCCCCTCCTCATCCCTGCATGGTGAACATAATCCTCAGCTGTAGCTGACTCATTTCCTGTATCTCTGCCCTTGCCTCCCACCATTGTAGTGTTCCTCACTTTCCACTTCACCTGCCTCAAGATTTTCAGCAGCACTAGTGTGATGCCACCACCAACTCTTCCCATGTCAACATTCTTAAAGAACTTCCTCCAATGATACCCTCTATTTGCCCCCAACAACACCTCACCCCCTCCCATGGTATCTTCTCATGTAATTGCACAAGTTTCTCTGTACTCTGTCACTGACATACAGACACACAAACCTTCCAAGTATAGCAGTGATTTACTTACAAATCTTTCTGTCTATTTTGCTGTGCTCGCTGCTCGCACTATGGTCTCCTCTACACTGGCGAGACAGGATTACCACTTTCAGTCCCCAAGCATGGCCCTGACCCTTTTGGTTTCCTGCCATTTTAATTCACCACCCTCCTCTCAAGCTCATTTCTCAGCCCTTCCTGTGAAATGCGACCAAGTTAAATAAACAATGCTTCATCTGTCTTTTAGGCACTTCACAGCATTCTAGACTCAACAACTTCAGACTGTGAACTCCGACCCACATTTTGATTTTGGCTTTTCACCATGTGTTGGTCTGGATCTTGTTTTTCACATTTTGCTTTTTGGACAGAAATATTCATTATTCTGTCAGTCAATCTCATTCTGGACGTTAGCTTTTAATTATAACCAAGACCATTCATTTGCCTTTTGTTCCTTGACAATTTTGTCATTTATTTTTCTCTTGCGTTCTCTGCTACCTCCTTCCTTCCCTTCAACTGGTCTCCTTCCTATCGGAAAGATGTTGTGAAACTTGAAGGGGTTCAGAAAAGATTTACAAGGATGTTGCCAGAGTTGGAGGATTTGAGTTATAGGGAGAGGCTGAAGAGGCTGGAGCTGTTTTCCCTGGAGTGTCGGAGGCTGAGGGGTGACCTTATAGAGGTTTACAAAATTATGAGGGGCATGGATAGGATGGATAGACAAAGTATTTTCCCTGGGTTAGGAGTCCAGAACTAGAGAGCATAAGTTTAGGGTGAGAGTGGAAAGATATAAAAGAGACCTAAGGGACAACTTTTTCACACAGAGGGTGGTACGTGTATGGAATGAGCTGCCAGAGGATGTGGTGAAGGCTGGTACAATTGCAACATTTAAGAGGCATCTGGATGGGTATATGAATAGGAAGGGTTTGGAGGGATATGGGCCGGGTGCTGGCAGGTGGGACTAGATTGTGTTGGGATATCTGGTTGGCATGGACCGGTTGGACCGAAGGGTCTGTTTTCATGCTGTACATCTCTATGACTCGATGAACAGGATGAAACCTATCATACTTCTACCCTCCTTTGGTTCTGAAGAAGTTATATCCAATTCAAAGTATTAGCTCTTTTTCTCTCCTCCCAGATGCTACCAGATCTACTGAATTTATGTTTTTAGTTCAGATCTATAAGCTTCTAAAGAACTGAAACATGAATATCACTGGAAGTAGACTGATCGATTTAGGATTGTCTCTCAGGAGCCAACCTTTTCCAGTCTTTCTAAAGAGTCAGAGAGTCATAAGGCACGGAAACAGACCCTTCCATCCAAATCATCTGCAATGACCAGACATCCTGATCTGATCTAGTAATTTGCCAGCATTTGGCCCATATCTCTTTAAACCTTTCATACTCATATACCCATCCAGATGCCTTTTAAATGTTGTAATCATACCAATCGCCACCACTCCCTCTGGCAGCTCATTCCACACATGCACCACCCTCTGTGTGAAAACAGCTATCCCTCAGGTCCCTTTTATGTCTTTTACCCTCTCACCTCAAACCTATGCCGTCTAATTTTGGACGCCCCCCACCCTGGGAAAAAGGACCTTGACTATTCACCTTATCCTTGCCCCTCACAATTTCATAAACTTCTATAAGGTCACCCCTCAGCCTCCGACACACCAGGAAAAATAGTCCCAGTCTATTCAGCCTCTCCCTATACCTCAAACACACCAGTCCCAGCAACATCTTTGTAAATCTCTTCTGAACCCTCTCAAGTTTAACAATATCCTCCCTTTAGAAGGGCAGACAAGAAACTGAGGGGCTGTCTGTCTGCTCTAGTGAACCAGTCAAATGTTTACTAACCCCCACTGACCAGTATCCTCGCCAACACTTCTCCCTCAGAGACCAATCAAACAGGCTTTGCAAAGTTGTGGAAACCTCTGGGCAGCAGAGGCCTGTTGGATCCATTAGATTTTCCTGACACCATGACTGGAACACCCCAGCGGAGCACTCCTTCCCTTCCTGCCACCTTTAGCTCAAGGCCTCCACCTCTTCCCCTCCAGCCATGCAATCTTCTGCAAGAGGTACAGAACCAGAGCAAAGCTCAAGACCAAGGAGGGGTCAAATACCTGGGAAGTATTCCTGTCCATACCCCTCAGGCAATGATTCGCGACCTCTCCTGGAGAACTGTGTCCAGTTCTGGTCGCCCTGTTTTAGGAACAATCTTATTAAGGTGGAGAAGAAATTTACCTGGATGTTGCTGGGACTGGAGGGTTTGAGGTATAAAGAGAGACTGGATAGACTGGGACTTTTTCACTGGAACGTAGGAGATTGAGAGGTGACTTTATAGACATTTGTAAAATCGCGAGTGGTATAGTTAAAGTTAATGGTAGGTGTCTTTTCCGTGGGATGGGGGATTTCCAAGACAAGGGGGCATATGTTTAAGGTGAGAGGCGAGGTTTCTGCTGCTCATAAATTGGCTGCTGTGTTTCCAAATTACATCAACTGACAGAATATGTGAATCATTTTTACCTACTCTGAGGTGGGGGCGGGGGAAAGGGGGTGGGGTGGAGGGAAGAGTGGATGCTGTGCATCTCCATTGACATGCTTTTCTCAACATTATATTTGTATGTAGGAAAATGACACATTTATGGCTCATACCTAATTGCCTTTGAGAAAATGATGGTGACCAATGATGGTAAACCTTAGCAGTCCATATGCATTAGGTACAGCTTAGTAGTTTAGAAAGGGAGTTTCACGACTTTGACCCAGCAAAACTGAAGGAACAGTGATATATGTCCAAGTCAGGATAGTGTGTGGCTTGGAGGTGGTGGTGGTGCTTTCTTGTTTCTGCTGTTGTTCTTTCAGGTCACTGTGCAAAGGATTATGAGGTCAGTTTTCAAAATGCAATGTAGAACTAAAGTAGAAGCAGGGTGAGCAGTGTCAGGTCATCACCCTTGTCAACACTGAGTCAACTCTCCTTCCTTGTTTGTGAGTCACGTAGGGACTATTAAAGCAACTGTGTAGAATTGGTGACTCTCCTTGTTTAGTGATAAAGTGGATCATGTTGCCAAATCCAGGGACAACATGAACAAGAACACAAAGACTTTTACAATACACTGCTTCCAAAGCACAAATAGAATATACATTAAAAAAAAATGTTTCTAACCTGGTAAAATTTCCTTCTTCACAGCTACGTGTAATTGACACCAAAACACAAAAGGAAGCAACTGACCAAAACCAGGTCGAAGGGGTCAGTTTAAGGAAATGGAGAGAGAGAGAGACATGCAGAAGGTTGGGGGAGGGAATTCCAGAGATAGGACCCAGGACAGCAGAACATAAGAAGAGGAAAAGGCCATTCTGCCCATTGAGGGTGCCCTGCCATTTAATACAATCATGGCTAATCCCCAATGCCTTTTATCCACCCCATCTCCATAACTGACAGTCAGAAATCTATCCATTTCTACCTTAAACACTGCCAAACTCTGAGCTTCCACAGCCCTCTGTCTTAGGAATTTGAAAGATTCACAATCCTCTGAGTAAATTAAATTCTCCTCTTTTCAGCCTTAAGTGACATCCCCCTTATTTTTAAATCGTACTCCCCAACCGAGGAAAATATCTTGCCTGTAATCACCTTGTCTATCCCTTAGGCATTTTGTAAATTTCAATGAGATCGCTTTGCATTCTTCAAACCTCGAGAGAATACAGGTCCAGTTTGTCCAATCTCTCTCCAAGGACAGTCCTGCCACTTGGGAAACAAGTCTGGTGAACCTTCATTGCACTTCCTGAATGGCAATTATATCTTCCCTAAGTTAAAGAGCTCAAAACTGCACACACTACGACTGAAGCAAGATTTCACTACTCCTGTACTCCAATTCCCCTGAAATAAAGGCTAATATTCCATTAGCCTTCCTAACACCTTCCTACACCCACTGCATGATGGGAGAGTGCTGAATGATTGGCAAATGCACTCTGGTTGGTTGAGATGATGCTATAAAAAAGAATCATATCCACTCAAAACATTAACTCTATTTCTCTCTCCACAGATACCACCAGACCTGCTGAGTTTCCTCAGTACTTTCTGTCTTTGTTCCAAGTATTCATGCGGAAGGAGAATAGTAGACACACATAAAGTTATCGTTGAACCATTAAGCAACAGGAAATAAGTAAAACCTGCCAATAGCTCAGAGCCAACCTCAAACCTGTTCATTTTGTTCTCCCAGCCATCAGAAACAAGTCTGTACAAGTCCTGTTCTCTACTCCTTTTCTGTTAGTTCACACCACATTCGGTCTTTGTGCTCCAAAATGTTTTGTCCTTTCGTCACCTGAACCAAAGGCAATTCTCAGTACGTGTCTGTGTGAGATTTCACAGAGGGGCCATTATTGCCTCCAATCACCCTGGAGTGCTGCCCAGAGAGATATCCTGACACATTAACTGGCAACGACCTCTCTCCACAAGGTCAAAAGACCGTATTTTTTGACGGAGCAGACACAGGGTTTGTAGACACAGGGTTATTGGTTAGATGTTGGCTGAATGCTAATGACTTTGACCCACAGGTCAAGCCTGGAAAGACAGAAAGATGGTGACTTACAAATGAGGCACAAAATAATGATCGACCAACAGGAAGAGAATAGGAATTGAGCAGCTTTATGTCGTTACACAGCAGAAAATCAGCCTTTCTCTCTTGAAGCAAACAACTTTATTAATATGTCCAAATAATCACAACTACTACATTTATATAGCATTTCTAACGTCTCAAGGTGTTTCACAGGAGCATAGTCAGACTAATTTGTCGCTGAACCACATAAGGAGTTATTAGGATGGGTGACATTAGTCAAAGAGGTATATTTAAGGAATGTTTTAAAGGGAGTGAGGAGGCGGAGGTTTAGGGAGAAGTTCTAGACTTTAGGATCTAGATAAACGAAGGGGAAGGAATGAGCCATCAACAATCAACGCAACAGCATTTTATCAAACACGCGCTAGACTGAGAGGCTAAAGACTCAACTTGGTTGCTGGACTGTCCTTTCAAGTGAGGTTGAGGTCTTTGCTTTAGCCATACATAATGTCTGATAGTGTAGGTTTTAAATAAAAGCATATCAAAAAGATACCTCTGCTTTAAAAACCTGTACATTGGAAATTAAGTCTTTAAAAATTTCTCTTCAAAATGGAAGCCACTTCTGTCACAATGAGTTGTTTCAAACCCTCTTGAATTGTGCTAAGGAAGAGTTTAGAATGCAGTTAGTCCTGGGCAACACGAAGGGTCCTTCTAAGCTGCAAAAGCAATGCTTCCTGCTGGATATTTGTAAAGCTGATTGTTTTAGCTAAAAAAAAAGGGTTAGTTTAGCCCCAAACCCGAATCAGCCCTCATAGCTGACTCATCAATATGGAACAGACACTTACACAAATTGTAAAGGATATTGACTCCACAGCCATCTCCAGTTCAGATTTCCAAGAAGAATGCTCAGAGAAACCACAAAACCACCCTCAGAGAAGATGTTATCACAGAGAGAGGACCGAGGGAAAAGAGCTTACAAAAACACAAACACTGGTTTAGATTACTTACAGTGTGGAAACAGGCCCTTCGGCCCAACAAGTCCACACCGACCCGCCACCCACCCATACCCCTACATGTAGCCCATTTTACCTAACACTACGGGCAATTTAGCATGGCCAATTCACCTGACCTGCACATCTTTGGACTGTGGGAGGAAACCGGAGCACCCGGAGGAAACCCACGCAGACACGGGGAGAATGTGCAAACTCCACACAGTCAGTCACCTGAGTCAGGAATTGAACCCGGGTCTCTGGCGCTGTGAGGCAGCAGTGCTAACCACTGTGCCACCGTGCCGCCCCGTGGTTAGTTGGAGGAAGGTCAGACGGAAAGTGCTGAAACCACAGAACCAAAGATGAATGAGGACTTCTGATGTCCTGAGAAACCTACTCTGATGAGAAAACAGCAATGATTCATCAACTGAGGCCATCAGGGAATGAACTCAAATGTCAGCCTTTCTTCACTGTCGCAACAGACCAGTATGGGAAACCAATCACAGAGAATAACTGGGACTTTCTTCTTACAAGTATTATTTTTGGCTCATCTGTATTTGTTGATGTCCATATTTGTAAATACTTGCTTATAACTTTATCTCTTTACCCCTTAGGAACCTTCAGCAACAACTTGTAATAAACTACCCCTTGTCTTATTAAAACAAGATGCTTGACTTCTGGTCAACTTTAACTTGAATCATTCCTAATTACAAGGGGTTACATGAAGTCCATCAATCTACAGTTCACTGGTCAGGTGGTCATCCCAGCCAGCAAGCTGCTATCGATTTATTTTCATCGTCTATAAATAGTCTTGGGGATGGATCTCGTTTGAGAATTACACAACTAAAAGAAAATGGTGACTTTCGATCATTATATATATTCAGTGCATTTGAGTCTGTTCTTCTGTAAGACACTACATGTACTTGGGATAATAACCTGACATGGAAGTTGGGAGCGCCATAACTGAAGTATCGGGAAGGTCTTGCAACATCAGAGTCAAACGTGGCATATTATTCCGCTGTGCAATATAGTGTTGCCTTTTGGAAATCGTGAGAGAGAATTTGAGGCGGAGTGTCTTGAGTTAAGGAAATTCTGCCTGACAACAGCCATTGAATCGGTCGAGCTTTAGCATGTTAAAAAGCTGTAAGTACTGAGAGCAGCAGAAAGTGGAAGAAATATCCAGAGTCTGCAGACAGCATCACTCTCTCTCCCTCCATGTAGGAAAATACAAATAAGAAGAAAGCTTAGAAGAAAGAATTCTAGCAAGGAAAGAAGCTTGACTCCATCCAGGACAAAGCAGTCCACTTTATTGACATCACATCCCTCCACAAGCATCCATTCCCTCCACCACCAACGCGTAGCAGCAGTGTGTACTATCTACAAGATGGACTGCAGTAATTCACCAACGCTCCCTACACAGCACTGTCCAAACCTATGACCACTTCTACCTAGAAGGATAAGGGCAGCAGATATGCAACCACCTGAAAGTTTCCCTCCAAGCCACATACCACCATCCTGATTTGGAAATATATTGCCGTCCCTTCACTGTTGCGGGGTCAAAATCCCTGCATTCCATCCCAAAAGATTACCAGGATGTTGCCTGGACTGGAGGGGTTGATTTACAAGGAGAGACTGGATAGGCTGGGAATATTTTTACTGGAGCGTAGGGGGTTGAGTGGTGACCTTATAAAAGTTTATAAAATCATGAGGAGTTTAATTTGGATTAATGGTAAGTGTCGTTTCCCTAGGATGGGGGATTTGAAGGCTAGAGAGCATATTATTAAGATGAGAGGAGAAAGATTTAAAAAAGACACGAGGGACACATGTTTTACTCAGAGGGTGGTTGTGTGTGGAATCAACTTCCAGAAGAAGTGGTGGATGTGGGAACAATTACAACTTTTAAAAGATATTTGGATAAGTACACGAATTGGAAAGGTTTGGTGGGATATGAGCCAGGAACAGGCAGGTGGGACTGGTTTAGTTTGGGATTATGTTTGGCATGGACTGGTTGGACCGAAAGGTCTATTTCTGTGCTGTGTGACTCTTTGACTCTATTTGCTATGAGGGGACATAGATGGCACATGTCAGATGCCAATTGTGGACGTGGGCTGAATGTGGTTGGTGCCCATGAAGTGTGCTCTGAGATATTGGTGCCCTGTGCTCAGCTTAGGAGTTTTTACGAGCAGATGGTGAGCTGGGTCTGCCTGGTAGCTGCTGTGAATTCCATATTGACTCTTCTCAACGTCAAACTTGTCTGGCGGATTTGATCAGATAGGAAGTCAAATATTAATGAGGTAAGTTAACAAGGAGTTCAACAAGTGTTAATTCTCATCAATTGGCAACTCGCTGCTGCCTAATGTATCTCACCACATTACTGGGCCTTGAAGGACTTTGCGTCTGATTCTGCTGAACATCTCGCCACTGCCCATGTCATTCAGAGCCTTGTAGGACCCACCCTGTAAAGAGCTCATAGTGTGGCATCAAACACATGACAAAAGGTGGGATACACAATTTATATTAGATGGTGGGATTCACCTGCCTGGAGCAGAGAAAATTTCGAGAAAGACAAAGGCAACTGCTTGGCATCTGTGAAGGAAAGCAGCTGAAAACAATGAAATCTCTGAATACATGACTCCTACAGAAGAAATTCACCAGAACTAGAGTAGGTTTGAATAAAAGTCGAAGAGTGTGGTGCTGCCTGACCGGCTGTGCTTTTCCAGCACCACACTCTTCGACTCTGATCTCCAGCATCTGCAGTCCTCACTTTCTCTGAAGTCTGAATAAAAGCCTTTTATTACAACAAGAGCAGGAAGAGGTCCATTCGCAGCTAAGGGCATAAATTCGAACTGAGGACCTGAAAAAAAAAAGAGATCAATTCCTGGATAATCAAAGCAGATTCATTCCCTTAGAAAGAAAATGGAAAGGTGAGCTGGGAAGCAAGATTAAGAGTTCTGCTAGCAACTTTAATATCTAATAAACAACTTTTTTTAACAAATAAAGGAAAAACTTCAAAAACAAGCTTAAATGGATCGATTGGAAAGATAGATCAGAAGGCAGCCAAGAATTCATTGTTATTATTCTAAGTATCAAAGCCCTAATAGTTAAGTTGTGAAATCCTTTTTTCTTGATGGGTTTGACTGATAAAAAAAAAGTTTTTTCAGTAAATAAGAACGTTTTATGGATTTGAACTGGAATTTGGAATATTTTAAAAATTATGAAAAGTCTGGAGACAATGAAAAGAATGAGTGGACCTAATCAAGTGGTCTGAAATTCAACACCAAAATATCTTAAGACACTAGAAGATTGGAGGTTAATTTTGATTGGCAGAAAACCAGCATAGAGTCATAGAGATGTATAGCATGGAAACAGACCCTTCGGTCCAACTCATCCATGCTGACCAAATATCCTAAACTAATCTAGTCCCCATTTGCCAGCATTCAGTCCATATCCCTCTAAACCCTCCCAATTCATACACCCACCCAGATGCCTTTTAAATGTTGTCAGTTACCAGCCTCCACCACTCCCTCTCACAGCTCATTCCACACACGTACCACCCTCTGTGTGAAAACGTTGCCCCTTAGGTCCCTTTTATATCTTTCCCCTCTCACCCTCAACCTTTGCTCTTTGGTTCTGGACTCCCCCACCCCAGGGAAAAGACTTTGTCTATTTACCCTATCCATGCCCCTCATGATTTTGTAAACCTGTATAAGGTCACTCCTCAGCCTCCAATGCTCCAGGGAAAACAGCCCCAACGTATTCAGCCTCACCCTATAGTTCAAACCCTCCAACCCTGGCAACATCCTTGTAAATCTTTTCTGAACCCTTTCAAGTTTCACAACATCCTTCCAATAGGAAGGAGACCAGAATTGCATGCAATATTCCAACAGTGGCCTAACCAATGTCCTGTACAGCCGCAACATGACCTCACAACTCCAAACTCAATGACCTGTCCAATAAAGGAAAACATACCAAACGCCTTCTTCACTATCCTATCTACCTGCGACTTCTCTTTCAAGGAACTATGAACCTGCATACCAAGGTCTCTTTGTTCAGCAACTCCCTGCAGGATCTTACCATTTTGTGAATAAGTCCTGCTCTGAGTTGCCTTTCAAAATGCAGCACCTCGCATTTATCTGAATTAAACTCCATCTGCCACTTCTCAGCCCATTGGCCCATTTGATCAAGATCCCGCTGTACTCTAAGGTAACCTTCTTCGCTGTCCACTACAACTCCAATTTTGGTGTCTACTGCAAACTTACTAACTATACCTCCTATGTTCACATCCAAATCATTTATATAAATGTCAAAAAGCAGTGGACCCAGCACCAATCCTTGTGGCACTCCACTGGTCACAGGCCTCCAATCTGTAAAGCAACCCTCCACCACTACCTTTGAGCCAGTTCTGTATCCAAATGGTTAGTTCTCCCTGTATTCCATGAGATCTAATCTTGTTAACCAGTTTACCATGAGAAACCTTGTCAAATGCCTTACTGAGGTTCATATAGATAACATCCACCGCTCTGCCCTCTCGCCTTTCCAAATACATGTAAATCCTGTCCCTCAGGATTCCCTCCAACAACTTGCCCACCACCGACATCAGGCTCACTGGTCTGTAGTTCTCTGGCTTGTCCTTACCACCCTTCTTAAACACTGGCACCACGTTAGCCAACCTCCAGTCTTCTGGCACCCCACCTGTGACTATCGATGATACAAACATCTCAGCATGGGGCCCAACAATCACTTCCCTAGCTTCCCACAGAGTTTGCGGGTACACCTGATCAGGTCCTAGGGATTTATCCACTTTTATGTGTTTCAAGACATCCAGCACCTCCTCCTCTGTGATATGGACATTTTTCAAGATGTCACCATCTATTTCCCTACAGTCTATATCTTCCATGTCCTTCTCCACAGTAAACACTGATGCAAAATACTCGTTTAGTATCTCCCCCATCTCCTGTGGTTCCACACATAGGCTGCCTTGCTGACCTTTATTCTCTCCCTAATTACTCTTTTGTCCTTTATGTATTTATAAAAACCCTTTGGATTCTCTGTAACCCTATTTGCCAAAGCTCTCATGTCCCATTTTTGCCCTCCTGATTTCCCTCTTAAGTATACTCCTACTGCCTCTATACTCTTCTAAGGATTCATTTGATCTCTGCTGTCTGTACCTGACATATACTTCCTTCTTTTTCTTAACGAAACCCTCAATTTCTTTCGTCATCCAGCATTCCCTATACCTACCAGCCTTGCAATTCACCCTAACAGGAATAAAATATACTGTCTCTGGACTTTCATTTCTTTCACACAGGCAAAAAGATAGTTCAATCTCATTAAGTGAAGCCATTTTGAGAAAGTTATGCCCACAATCCTTCATTCAGCCAATTGGAAAAGGAACTCCCTTCATTCCATCTTCAATTCCTCTCTATGATGAAGCCTCTCTATGATAAAGCAATACTAAAATTTATTTTAGAACACCACAAACTCTAACAGCTATCAGTTTTAATTCTGCAACAATATTCTTTACAATAACAAAGATTTAACAACAACTTTAATCAACAAAGAATACAATAAGACAACAAAATGACATGGATGTCAATACCCTAAGAATGATTAACCAAATCAACTAAATAATCAACAATTTCAAATGCTTCAACAATCAATGCAACAAAATTCACTCGTATTGATCTTTCTGCCAGATAGTTCAAAGCTCAGGTCCAATTGAAAGATCAGGAATTTGCAATTCCTCGGACTTAAAATAGCTTCAACATTGGGCACTAAATCAAATATAGAAGAGGTGAGACTATCAGATCATGTGTTATAAAGATCAATGAGAAACAAATTATGTTTGGCAATCTATGAATAGCTTTTGATCAATATTTAAAAGAGAATATTGGCAACGTCACACTTCAACAACAAACACCAAGTGCCAAGAGATTCGGTAGGTAGCTTCATTAATGACCTGTATGTATTATCTGAATCATTCAACTATGGAAACCCCCACTACAGCTTGCTTGAGACAAAATTGCCATTGATCTCTCAGATAAATCGCTTCCTGAATTCCTTCAATTAAGTGGGCATCCAGCCACAGAGCAATTGATGAGTGGCACAGTGGCTTAGTGTTAGCACTGCTGCCTCACAGCGCCAAGGACCCAGGTTTGATTCCATCCTCGGGTGACCGTCTGTGTGGAGTTTGCACGTTTTTGCTGTGGCTGCGCGAGATTCCTCCGGGTGCTCCAGTTTCCTCCCACAGTCCACAGATGTGCAGGTTAGGTGAATTGGCCGTGCTAAATTGAAGATGCGCTGCACTCTGAGGATCATACCAAGCAACAACTCACTTTGTTCCCAACTCAACATCTATATTCATGCTTTGGAACTGAACCAGGAAGAGCACGTCAAATACGGAAAAGAAGCAAGGTTCTTTTCGTGAAGATAAGGAACCTAGGACATAAAAGACTACATTCCTCACCCACAGGAGGACTTAAACAGTCACTAGATTTAGATTTGACAAAAGTCATCTACATTATTGGTTATCCAGCCAAGTTCAAGATTGTCACTGGTGCCAGTGTGACAGTTGTCTCTAACTCTATGGTTAGTTATGATGAAATTTTACCACCTGATGTAAAGCTAAGTGCAGCCAGAGGCTTTGTGCTTACATTTAAAGGGATGTTGCATGTTGAACCGACATTCAAAGATCATACAGATGTGGAGAAAGCATTTATTATCAGTAACCAGCAATCTTCCTTGTTGAGTAAGAAGCTATGCATTGCCACAACCTCCTCCTTAGAGAACAAGAGATCTCACACATTCCATGGATAGTCTCTTTCAGCATCAGTTTCCCAAATTGTTTATGGAACTGGCAAAAGTAGAAACCTTCTTATAAAACTGCTTTGAAAGGTGAACCACACTGTATCTTTATATTGGGGAACATCTCTCATGCACTAACAGAGAAGGGGAAGAAACATTCAGATGTCATGGCCAATTTGGGAGTTGCCTCCACAGTGGCTGAACGTACGGGGTGGCACATTGGCTCAGTGGTTAGCGCTGCTGCCTCAAGACCTGGGTTTGATTCCAGTCTCAGGCAACTGTCTGTGTGGAGTTTGCACATTCTCCCTGTATCTGTGTGGGTTTCCTCTGGGTGCTCTGGTTTTCTCCCACAGTCCAAAGATGTGCAGGTCAGGTGTGCTGGCCATGCTAAATTGCCCACAGTGTTCAGGGATGTGTAGGTTAGGTGCATTAGTCAGGAGTAAATGTAGAGTAATAGAGTAGGAGAATGGGTCTGGGTGGGTTACTATTCGGAGGGTCGGTGTGGACTTGTTGGGCCAAAGGGCCTGTTTCCACACTGTAGGAATTGTATGATTCTACCAAATGGTCACAGCTGCCAAGCCGAATGGCTCCATATGAATTTGAGTGGGTCTCACACATTTCAGTAAGCAGCCGCTAGCGAAATCCATCCTGGAAGTTTGGAAGATGGAAGTTTGGCTCAGCCTTCCAGCAGTAGAATATTTATGAAGCTGGATATGAATAATGGATTGTGGCGGGGCTCTCCAAATAAGATGTCTCCCCAGCACTTTCTTTACCTTTCTCGGTTGAGACTGTTATGGAAGTCTACCCTTGACTATTGCTTCTGCATTGAAGCTTGCCCAATGCAGTGTGTCCGATATTACACAGGGACTAGATGGCATTTGTATACCACACGGATGATACCCTGGAACGTGCTGAACCTACTCAGCTCCATGATAGGAGATTATGCAATGTCTTGAAATGTTTATAAGCAGCAGGCCTTACGCAGAATGACAAATGGGACCTTTCTCCGGATTCCATTTGTTTCCGAGGCCATATCATTGGCAAAGTCAGGATACAAGCTGCTTCCCAAAAAACAGAAGCCATCAAAGACTTCTCGACTTCAAAGTTGGTGCACAACCTGCCCCGATTTGGGTGAATCAATCAGTGAGGTTTTTAACCCCAACTCCCCTCTTTTATTGAACCATTGAGAAATCTCTGAAAGAAGTCACAAAACGGGAAGGACAGCAATGGATTACCTTGCGAAATTACGACATGTTGGCCTCTGATGCCATATCCCACAATTATTGCTATGGATGCTACAGCCACAGGTATGGGGTTGATTCTTTATCGGGAACATAAGAACATAAGAGCTAGGAGCAGGAGTAGGCCGCCCGGCCCTTCGAGTCTACTCCGCCACTCAGTAAGATCATGACTGATCTTTTCATGGCCTCAGCTCCATTTACCATCCTCTCACTATAATCCTTAATTCCTTTACTGTTCAAGAAAGTATCTATCTTAGCTTTAAAAGCATTTACTGAGGAAACCTCAACTACTTCACTGGGCAGGGAATTCCATAGATTCACAACCCTCTGGGTGAAGAAATTCCTTCTCAATTCAGTCCTAAATCCGTACCCCATAACATTATGGCTGTGCCCTCTTGTCCTAGTTTCACCTGCCAGTGGAAACATCCTCTCTACTTCTATCTTATCTATTCCCTTCAGAATTTTATATGTTTCTATCAGACTCTCCCCCTTCCGTTCTTCCAAATTCCAATGAATGTAATCCCAGTCTACTCAGTCTCTCCTCATTATCCAACCCCTCAACTCCGGAATCAACCGAGTGAACCTCCTCTGCACCCGCTCTGGTGGGAGTACATCCTTTCTCAAGTAAGGAGACCAAAACTGCACGCAGTACTCCAGGTGTAGCCTGGATATCCTTTCCTATGTATCATGCTTCAGGGATTTTATCAGATACGGAAACCCAGTATCCTGCCCTGATTTTATTCTGGGTGCCAATGTAATGATTGACTCTGATCATACATCTTTGCTCTCCTTGCTGGATAAAAAAGAAGAGATGGCAGCAATGCCTGCTAGTCTACAACCATTCCACCTCAGACTTATGAGATTCTCATAACATGACTCCGCATGCTCAAAGGGAGTATCGACATTTATTAAAGAACTGCAGAATGCTGGAAAGCAGAAGCAAACCCTATTCCGGAGAAGGGTCACTGGACCCAAAACGTTAACTCTGATTTCTCTCCACAGATGCTGCCGGACTTGCTGAGCTTTCCCAGCGGTTTCTGTTTTGTCTCGGTGTATCAGATATTGGCGGATGTGCTTTCCAGAGCTGAGGTTGATGTGCTTTCACAATGATACTTTCGGGACTGACATACACTTTTACACTTGTGACCATACAATGGTTTTAAGAGGAGTATTTTGTCTTTGTGTGTTTTTTTTAAGAGAAATGTTGAGCTGTCTATTAAAAGTCCATAAAGCTTGTGAGGGCTAAGGTTTCTTTTTAAAAGTAGGAACAATAGAAGCAGCCTGAAAAGGTGGGGCAAGTTCCCACCAAACCAGGGTTTCTAGTTTTAGTTTTTCAGTCGCAGCTGCTGGGTCTTGAAGCTGGATGTAGAAACTGTTTTTCCTTGGTAAAAGCTGGGGCTTCTCTTCCTGTTGCGAGAATCTGTTTTACTGACTTCGCCTTTCGCTAAGGATGTATTTATGGGATGTTACTACACTGGAACAGTTACTGTTTAGTAATTAAATAATCTATTATTCTGTTAATTTTACCAATAGAGTTAAGTTATTCCAAGTTCTTCCTTCCCTTGTTAACTACAAGTGTGTGAATAAAGTATGTTTTCATTCATATTGAGCATTTTGACCAATCTGGAATGCAACATTTCACACCTTTAAAATCAGAAAAAGTTAGGGTCGAGACTAACTTCTGAATATATCTTGAGGGTGTTTGGTCTGGTCCATAACACACTGCACAATCATGACCAGCCTTCAAAAACAAATGAAATTTCATCAGAAAGGAAGAGAATTGTGTATTATTATATATTAAATTTATAAATTTATATATTAAATATTACACTTGGCCAGGGCTTGGACCTCAAAGTCATGGATGGTATTTGGAAGATGTACTTCATTCACTTCTGCACTGTTGAGGATTCACTGGTTTTCGATGGTAACTCCACATTCATTGAGGAACTACATTCCTCCTCTGACTGTGTGCATAACAACGAGCTTGTGAAGTTGTTTGGTAGACACAGTTTGCTCAGGAGAGATTTGCAAAGCCACTAGGCTTTCCACATGTCACTGATTTATCTAGCTATCCTCAATCCAATAGAAAGAAAGGATAGATGGTGGAGAAACTTTCAAAGGTAGCTCATTATTTTCTGACTGCTCTGCTCCACTGACCACTGCATCCCCCCCCCATCCTCAAACTCTGTTGAGAACTCATTTATCCCGCCCCCCCCCCCCCGATAGCCTTTAATTCTCTTGCCCATCAAAAACCCATCTGCCTCCACCTTAAACATTCAATGATCCAACCTCCACCACCTTTTGAGGCAGGGAGTCCCTCTGAGAGAAAATGTTTGTCTCCATCTCTGTCCTGAAAGGGTGAACCTAATTATTAAACAGTGTCCCCCACCCTCATAGTCTGGGACACATCTCTTGTCAAGACTTTCAATGAAATCACTCCTCACTTGCCTGAACTCCTGCAGCTACAATCCCAGACTATCCAACTCATAAGATAACCCACTCATTCCAGGTACCAATCTGAGAAATCACCACTGCACTGCATCCAATGCATTTGTATCCTTTCTTAAATAAGATTAAAAACTGCAAGATGTGCCCTATACTACAGAAGCATAACATTCTTACATTTTATAAAACAAAGGTGGAAAGTGCTGGAGAAACTTGGCAGGTCTGACAGCATCTGTAGAGAGAGAAAAACAGAGTTAAGATCCAACCTAAGAGCTGAAAATAGCTGGGACATGACCGGGTGGGGGATCGAATAAAGTATATGGAGATGGGATCCAGAGAGAGAAAGAAATGGGATAAGCGTAGAAAGAGATTGCTGATGATAGCCGAGAGGGAGATAAATGCTGGATGGGGTGCTAGAGAGAAGTGTAAATAGTTGAAAAAGGATTGGCTATGCTGGGAGAAACCCAAACAGAACAGGACTTGGGGTGCGGGGGATACAATGAACACAGAGGAAGATTGTGAAATTGTGAACTCTAAAATTGTTAAACTCAATGTTGAGTCATGAGGGCAGTGAAGGACACAGGTAGAAGTTCAGCTTGCTTTGAACCTGACTGGAGCAATGCAGCAGGGCTGAGACAGAAACGTTGCCATGGGAACATGGTGCTGTGTTAAAGTGACAAGTGGTCACCCATTCTGCATTTCATCTTCCCAAAGCTGAGGGGATCATATGGTGAGCAGCGAATATATACTGGATTGGGTGAAGTGCAGGTAAATTGTCATTTCACCTGCAAGGGGCGCCTGGGGCCTTGGATAGCGAGAAGGGAGGCGGAGGTATACAGACAAGTGTTCCACCTTCTGCGATTACATGGCAAGGTGCCATGGGGATGTGGGGAGGTGTTGGGAGTTCTGACAAAGGGTCACTGGACTCAAAATGTTAACTATATTCTCTCTGTCAGTTTGCATTTGAAAAGAGACTTATTAGTCCTGAGGATGATCTATCTACAGCTACTGAAGTGATGAAGACTGGAGTGTAGTCTGCTAAAACATCAGTAGAAAGCTACCTCTCTTTAAAGCTTTCAAAACCGGCAGTCTGTTTCTGATTGTCATTCCTACTTTTGGCCATTTTTCAGAGATCTCCTGCAGGTTGAGGAAGACTGGCTGAGCTGGGGATATACTTTTCCATTGAATGCCCCATGCTTCTGATATGCTGTACATTATTGTTTCCAGAAATTCTCTGATAGCTTCTGTCTTTCTTGACACCTTGTTCTTACATGATGTATCCGAGGAATGTAATTGTTGTTCTGGAGAATTGGTGATTCCTATATAGTGTAAGGCCTGTGTACTTTCTCCTCTACATTGGGGAGACTGGGCGCCTCCTAGCAGAGCACTTTGGGGAACGTCTCTGGGACACCCGCACCAATCAACCACACCGTCCCGTGGCCCAACATTTCAACTCCCCCTCCCACTCTGCCGAGGACATGGACGTCCTGGGCCTCCTTCACTGCCGCTCCCTCACCACCAGACGCCTGGAGGAAGAACGCCTCATCTTCCGCCTCAGAACACTTCAACCCAAGGGCATCAATGTGGACTTCCTACCGCCCCCTCGATCATGACCCCACTCACCATCACCAAACCATCATCTCCCAGACCATACAGAACCTCATCACCTCAGGGGATCTCCCACCCACAGCTTCCAACCTCAGTTCGGAAACCCCGCACTGCCCGGTTCTACCTCCTTCCCAAGATCCACAAGCCTGACCACCCTGGCCGAGACATTGTCTCAGCATGCTCCTGCCCCACTGAACTCATTACTATCTACCTCGACACTGTCCTATCCCCCCTAGTCCAGGAACTCCCCACATACATTCGAGACACCACCCACACCCTCCACCTCCTCCAAGACTTCCGTTTCCCCGGCCCCCAACGCCTCATCTTCACCATGGATATCCAATCCCTCTACACCTCCATCCGCCATGACCAGGGCCTCCAAGCCCTCCGTTTTTTCCTCTCCCGATGACCCCAACAGTACCCTTCCACCGACACTCTAATTCGTTTGGCCGAACTGGTCCTCACCTTTAACAATTTCTCCTTCGAATCCTCCCACTTCCCCCAGACCAAAGGGGTAGCCATGGGCACCCGTATGGGCCCCAGCTATGCCTGTCTCTTTGTTGGCTACATAGAATAGTCGATCTTCCGTAATTACACCGGCACCACTCCCCACCTCTTCCTCCACTACATTGATGACTGCATTGGCGCCACCTCGTGCTCCCGCGAGGAGGTTGAGCAATTCATCAACTTCACCAACACATTCCACCCTGACTTTAAATTTACCTGGACCATCTCTGACACCTCCCTCCCCTTCCTGGACCTCTCCATCTCCATCTCCATTAATGATGACCGACTTGACACTGACATTTTTTACAAACCCACCGACTCCCACAGCTACCTGGATTACACCTCTTCCCACCCAACCTCTTGCAAAAATGCCATCCCGTATTCCCAATTCCTCCGCCTCCGCCGTATCTGCTCCCAGGAGGACCAGTTCCACCACAGAACGCACCAGATGGCCTCCTTCTTTAGAGACCGCAATTTCCCTTCCCACGTGGTTAAAGATGCCCTCCATCGCATCTCGTCCACATCCCGCACCTCCGCCCTCAGACCCCACCCCTCCAACCGTAACAAAGACAGAACGCCCCTGGTGCTCACCTTCCACCCTACCAACCTTCGCATAAACCAAATCATCCGCCGACATTTCCGCCACCTCCAAACATACCCCACCACCAGGGATATATTTCCCTCCCCAACCCTTTCCACCTTCCGCAAAGACCGTTCCCTCCATTACTACCTGGTCAGGTCCACGCCCCCCTACAACTCACCCTCCCATCCTGGCACTTTCCCCTGCCACCGCAGGAACTGTAAAACCTGCGCCCACACTTCCTCCCTCACCTCTATCCAAGGCCCTAAAGGAGCCTTCTACATCTATCAAAGTTTTACCTGCACATCCACTAATATCATTTATTGTATTCGTTGTTCCCAATGCGGTCTCCTTTACATTGGGGAGACTGGACGCCTCCTAGCAGAGCGCTTTAGGGAACATCTCCGGGACACCCGCATCAATCAACCACACCGCCCTGTGGCCGAACAACTCTCCCTCCCACTCTGCCAAGGACATGGAGGTCCTGGGCCTCCTTCACCGCCGCTCCCTCACCACCAGACGCCTGGAGGAAGAACGCCTCATCTTCTGCCTTGGAACACTTCAACCCCAGGGCATCAATATGGACTTCAACAGTTTCCTCATTTCCCCTTCCCCCACCTCACCCTAGTTCCAAACTTCCAGCTCAGCACTGTCCCCATGACTTGTCTCTACCTGTCTATCTTCTTTTCCATCCATCCACTCTACTCTCCCCCACTTACCCATTGTACTCTATGCTACTTTCTCCCCACCCCCACCCTCCTCTCACTTATCTCTCCACGCTTCAGGCTCACTGCCTTTATTCCTGATGAAGGGCTTTTGCCCGAAACGTCGATTTTACTGCTCCTCTGATGCTGCCTGAACTGCTGTGCTCTTCCAGCACCACTGATCCAGAATCTGGTTTCCAGCATCTACAGTCATTGTTTTTACCCTGCAACACATCTCCCTGATCTTCTGATGATGTTTCCTCTTCATTTAATCATGCACTAGATGTTATTCATGTGGTGAATGGTTCCTTGTTTCTCTTCCCAGAATTCTAGACATTGCCTTCGGGAAAATGTCTGGTCCACAGGAGATCCCAATGGAGCATTTCTGCCTAAATGGTGGAATAAATACAGTCAGCAATCTAAGGGTATTTGCCTGAACCCAGTGCTTGCATCCAGTTTGTGAAAAACTTGCCCATCACCAAGTTTGCTGAACTATTACCCACAGACAAAATATGCCTTCTATGTCCTTTGTTTTAACCAAATGAGATTCACACACAAGTTTAGTTCTGGGAACAGTTCGTTCAGTTCTGTCACTGGTGACCTATCACTTTCAATCATGCCATTTAACTGAGGTTATACTTAAGTAACATTGCGATGGCCCTATGTCTTCCAACTGTGAGCTGCAGTTCCAACTGTGTCTTTTAGCATTCACTGCCTCACCTCACTCTTCCGAATAACGTCACAGCTCTCTGCTAAATTTCATCTCGCATATGTCTGCCCATTCCACAATGTGCTCCTAACATCTGTTTCTACTCTCCTTATTGTTAGCTATGATTTCCAGTTTTGTGTCAACTACAAATGATGCTCTGCATATCCAAAGCCAGGTCAGTAATATATATCGAAAAGAGCGATAATCTTAACACCTTCCTCTGGGGAACACCCCACTGTGTTTCTGGAAGACTGAAAAGCAACTGCTCACTACTGCGCTTTCTATCTCTTAGCAATGTTGTGCCTCCTGCCCTGGTCCCTGTAATCCCATGAATTTCAATTTTGCTATCAAATTTGTCACGTGATATTGTGCCACCTACCATTACAAGGTCTCTGTTTAAAACATTTGTCCACTGTGTTGTTGCATGTGACAGAAGGTCACCTCGTGTAACCAGAAGTGAAAGGACAGTAACAGCAGAGAGTTTATAATGAGAGTGGGACTGTGAATGTCAGTGTAGCTTGTGTCCTTCAGTAAATGTTCTGCCAATCACTGATTGAACAACGATTCTTCCTGTCTCAAGCCATCATTGTGAAGAATTATTTAATGAAAGCATATCAGGAACTTTAATCTTCTCCTAAAGTTCCACATATGGCTCCAAGTGCAGCATGGATGGTGTTTAGTTAGATCTGATAACAAGGACCGGGAGGGGTGCGTGGGGGGATGGGGGATGTTCCTTTATCTATCCAATTGCCTTCATTCTCTTTGGGGGATGAAGGGATTGCAAATGCAATGGCATTAACATTAAACCCCCTGGATTATGACATTAGAATTACAGAATTGTCCAACCAGACAGCGCAGGGAGAGGCCAGGCAGTTTCTGCTGACTGTTTCGATCACCCCAGTTAATCCCACTCCCTCACTTGCCCCCACCACCCCACGGCTTATGAATTTATCCAATTCTCTTTTGAATTGCTCCAATTCATTACACGCCTCCTCGTCTTCTCAGGCAGTGTAGTAAGGCTCCATCTTTGTGTCCATCCCCCCCTTTCTGAGGATGGAGACTCTACTCCGAGTGTTCCTGCTTTACTGTCAGACTTTTGTCAGCTTCCTTCTATTGATATCCGTCCAATTCTTCTTTTCCACCTCTACTTTATCGATCCCTATCTGTCTTTGTCCATTTCTTTCTGGCAAGAGAAAAGAACTCACATTTGGTAGCACTTCTCATGGCCCACAGAGTCTCAAATTGCAGATGGCAAGGTGGCTCAGTGGTTAACACTTCTGCCTCACAGTCTGAAGATGTTAGGCGGATTGATCGTGTTAGGTTATCCAGGGATGGCTATGGGAAATGCAGGGATGAGGCGGGTGGTAGGAGAATGGTCTGGGTGGGATGCTGTTTCAAGGATTAATATGGTCTGGATGGCTTGCTTGCACACTACAGGTATTCTATAAGTCACAGTGAAGGACTGTGTCATACCCAATGCTTCAGCACTGGGGTAGATGGTGCTGTCTATTACTGTTTCAATATGATGTGGTCGTACCTGGGTTGGACAAGGTCAAAAATCACATGACACCAGGTTATGTCCAACAGGTTCATTTGAAATCACAAGTGAGGCTGCGAAAGCTAGTGTTTTCAAATAAACCTGTTGGACTGTTACCTGGTGTCATGGGATTTTTGAACAGTTTAAACAAGTTGCAGACAACTCTGACGAGAAGGTTATGTATGAATTTGTCCAGATGTCCCACAATGACCCAAAGCGGTCAAATCAATACAAACACAAACTGATACCAAAGCAAAACATTCCCACTTTATTAGGAACAAAACTACAATAATCTTTAATATTAATCATAATATCCCTAATCCTATTTGGCTCCTTAAGGTTACAGTACTCCCTGAATCTCTTGTAGATTTATGTAGTTGTTCTCTCTGTGGGCTCTGTCTCTGTGAAGCTGCTTTCATCCTCTCTCTCTCTGGATGGTCAACTGCCCCTTGCCACATTAGTCTCCTCGGGCATCCTCAGACGATTCCAGAAATTTCGAGAGTGGTTCCAAGAGAGGTCTGCAGGTGAACTCTGTTTTTGTACCTATTTGATGGTTTTCTGGAACTTTCTATTGTTCTGGCCAATCAGGGAGATACACTTAATAATTTGAAACACAAGTCAATCACTTGGGTGGCATATGACAGTTAGTTTCTTTGTGTAGCAGGACCCAGTGCCTTTCTGTCTGGGCCCTCCTTCGATTAGTGAATAAGTTATTGGGGTATGTCTGTGCAGAATAACTGTTGCCTTTTACATTATACTAATGTCATTATCACCTGGCTGCTGTGTTTGCACTGTGCCTGGTATGTGGGTTTTGAGATTTCAGAGTTTCACTTGCCCAATGTACCCAGCATCCCTTGCTGTTTGGCCAAGTTCACAATCTATGTGTGTTTTAGTAGCAAGGGGCTGCTACAATGGTGTGTCTTATTGTAGCTCCCTGACAGTTCCAGGTCTCCTTACGCCTTTGGCAATTCAGTCTTCCTGCTTCCTCAAGTATTATGGACTATCACCAAACAACAATGTCACAGCTACACCCCACCCTCACACCGTGCATTCATTTACCCACACAACATTAAACTAAGGCCCTGTTTCCCCTCTTCAGACCACATCATAGGTCTATAGAGACTTTTACAGGAAGGAGAGTGATTCTCCCCTGGTCAATATCTATCTCTTGAGAAAATGTCATGAAAACAGATTATTTGGACACCATCACATTGTTGGATGTTTCTGTGTGCAGATTGGTTGCTGTGTTTCTGACATTAAGCAATGATCACACTTCCTCAGCTGTCAATCATTTTCAGGACACCACAAGATTGTGAAAAGTGCTATATAAAGGCAGGTTCTTTCTTGCCAGATATACATAGACAGATAGAGGGGGTGAGAAGTCGGATTGATTAATAGCAGCGTAATAGAAATAGAATCCCTACAGCGTGGAGGCATGCCATTGAGTCCACACCGACCCCCTGAAGAGCAGTCTACCCAGGCCCAACCCCTTAATCCAACATTTCCCATGGCTAATCCACCTAACCTTCACAACCCTGGACACTATGGGTAATCTAGTATGGCCAACCCATCTAACCTGCACATCTTTGGACGAAGGGAGGAAACCCACACGGAGAACATGCAATACAGTCACCTAAGGATGGAATCAAACCCAGGTCCCTGGCACTGTGAGGCAGCAGTGCTAACCCTTGAACCACCCAGACAGAAAGAATTGAATAGTTGTAGACAGAAGGTAGGGAGAAGTAGAGAAAAGTGGGGGAATGCATAATGGTTTTGATACAAATGATAGGTAGACAGAGTTAAACATGGGCAGATAGAGGGCAGTGTGTTAATTTTGCAAATCAAGCTACTAGATTGATTGCTGGATAATGGAGCAACAGGCTGATGGATATACTGACAGGTGATAGAAAGATATTTTGCAGGCTATTACTGACATCTACTGGCAAAAGCCTGACACTACATTGTGTCTCTGGATGTGATGGGCTAGCTTCTCTCTGAGTTAAGTTTCTGAATCCTTGGACTCCAAACAGATTGAAGTAGCTGGAAAGAGATCTTCGGTCTGTCTGAGGAGCACGGGGAGCCATTGGCAAAGTACAGTTGAGGTAGAAGGTGAACTGCAACTACACTGACTAGTCGAATGGGCCCAAGAGATCGTGTGATCAACTTCTGAATCTATTTCTTATTAGATTAGATTACTTACAGTGTGGAAACAGGCCCTTTGGCCTAACAAGTCCACACCGACCCTCTGAAGAGCGACCCACCCAGATCCATTCCCCTACATTTACCCCTTCACCTAACACTAGGGGCAATTTACCTAACCTGCACATTTTTGGATTGTGGGAGGAAACCCGGAGGAAACCCACGCAGACACGGGGAGAATGTGCAAACTCCACACAGACAGGTGCCTGAGGCGGGAATTGAACCCAGGTCTCTGGCGCAGTGAGGCAGCAGTGCTAACCACTGTGCCGTGTTCTTGCATTTCTTATATTTCAATGGAGAGGCACTGTGCGCAGTGACAGCTCTCTTCTATATTTTTTCTCAGAGTCAGTCCCCTCCTCTGACACAAAATGGAGAGTCCTTGACACTGATTACAGCTCCCTCAGAGCCAGCTCTCCGGGCAATCAGAACCTCTGACGCTCCTGTTTATTTGTTTCTTCTTTAGGACATATGACCCTCCTGTTTTCTTTTAATTACCCCCACACTACCGCCTAACTGCAGTAGTGCTTATTTTTGCCCAGCACCTATGTGTGTGTGCACGTGCTCCTCTGTATTTTAATGTGTTGTAGAACTTATAGGGGACTAGTCACTGTCTGACGAGTCACTGTCTGGTGATAGTCAAGGCCTTGGGGTGTGTGATGCTGCTTAATGACACAGAATCCCCTCAGGAATCTGAAAGCTTCAGCCAGTTCACTGACCCCATGTTCCCTCTCACTGCACAAAGCAACCTCCAAACGTGAGGGGCAGAGAAAGGCTATTAAGCCTGCTGCTTAGAGTGTTGGTCCCAAGTCACCTCTGACCCCACTTGTACCCTGGTATCCCAGCATTCCCTCAGGAAAGGCCAATGAAAGACGAAAAGGTGAGAATAGCCATGAAGAGCCTATGGAAAATTCTTACAACGTGCTTATAGCTGCCTCTCCCTTTCCATCCAACTCCATCATTTCTTCTAATCCCAGATCTTATTGTGAATTCACTCTGACCTGACGCTGCTTGATGTTAAATGACCTGTGCTCAGTGAAGGACGCAGTTTTGTCACTTTATGCACCCACCTCAGCAAATTTCAGGCCAACAATTCCAAGATGGCGGCACTGGCAAGGTAGGCAGCGTTCGGGCTCCTGGGCCCATCCAGTGCAGACGGCTGCCTCCTCCCTTTATTTCCTCAGGCTTTGACGAGGCGGTGGCAGCAGGTCCTGGTTGTGGTAAGGTTGAGAAGCCGGGGTCTCCTGTTTAACGGTGCAGCAGCAGCAGAACTGGGGGCTCCTGGTTGCAGGGTGACAGTGGGCTCAACACACGACTCAACTCAACATCGCTGGCCTGTTGGCGAGGTGGACCTAGCAATGTCGAGAAGACTCCTGAAGAGGGCGACTGATTGGTGCATCCGGTGCAGGACTCATGGTGGAGGTAGAAGGAAAATGGACTTTCTTCCAGCTTTATCTTTTTATTCTTAAAGTATTCAGTTGGTGCCAGATTGTGGCAACTGTTGAAGCTTTTCACTGTATTGTAGAGTACACGTGACAATAAATCATCATTCATTCATTCTCTAGAGTTCCAAAGGAGAGTCATTATGGACTCGAAACATTAACACTGTTTTTCTTGTACAGATGCTGTCAGTCCTCCTCAGGTTTTCCAGCACTTTCTTGGCTTATTTCAGATCGCTGCCATTCAGAGTATTTTGGTTTTAGTCAGGTGAATTCCTCTCCAATCAAAGGGAATAGGGTGAACGCATGGATTCTAACTGTGAACCATCTATCCGTCCAAATGAGAGAGAGTCGGCTAAAAACAACTTCTGAAGGCTCCCTGCTTTGTTTACTCTTTCCTGGGAAATGGGCAGGGCCTGTACTAGTTTATCGCCTATCCCGAATTACATTCAAATTGATTGATATGCCATTTCAAAGGTTGACCACGCTGCTCAGGATCTGAAGTCACATATGTAAACCAGATCAATAGAAGATAGATTGCCTTCCCTGAAAGGGATTATTGGAACAGATCGGCTTTTACAGCAGTCGATGACAGTTGCCATGGTCACCATCGTGCAGACCATCTTTATAGTCCAGATTAATTGATTGAGTTTAAGTTGAACCCTTGCTCCTTAGCCTGGGCCTTTGTCCCGTTAGGATGTTTAGGATTCCATGATACTTACTGAAGGTATTTCTTACCAGATCGTAAACATCTAAGAAATTTAATTGTTGATTGGCTATCAGACGCTATTGTTGGGAAAAACAATGTACACTCATCGTAGCTGCACCATTGGATATGGATTTAAAGCTGTGAGTCAGCCATGATTGTGTTGATGGTGGAAAAGGTTAAATGAGCTGCATCATGGAATCACAGTAGTATCACACCTCTGAAGGAGGCCATTTGGTTCATAACGTGTACCGGCTTGTTAAATGAACATCATTCTTTAATGCCAGTCTCCTGATTATTTCTCATAACCTTGCACATTATTTTTTATCCAAGCAACCATCCAAAGTCCTCTTTAGTGTCTCAGCTGAACCATCCTCCACCTCATTTCTGTCAGTCCATTCCAAAGCCCAAGTAATAATTGAGTGAACAAGTTTTCCTCATTTCATCCTTGCTTCTTTTACAAGAGTCATAGAGATGTACAGCACAGAAACAGACCCTTCGGTCCAACTCTTCAATGCCAACCAGCTATCCTAGTCCCATTTGCCAGCATTTGGCCAATATCCCTTTAAACCCTTCCTATTCATATATCCATCCAGATGCCTTTTAAATGTTGTAATTGCGCCAGCCTCCTACACTGCCTCTGGCAGCTCATTCCATACATGCATCACCGTCTGTGTGAAAAAGTTGCCCTTTAGGTCTGAATTAAATCTTTCCCCTTTCACCTTACACCTATGCCCTCTAGTTTTGGACTCACCCACCTGGGGAAAAGACCTTGTCTACTTATCCTATCCTCATAATTTTATGAACCTCTATAAGGTCATCCCTCAGCCTCTGATGCTCCAGGGAAAATAGCCCCAGCCTATTCAACCTCTCCACCGTAGCTCAAATCCTCCAACCTTGGCAACATCCTTGTGAATCTTTTCGAAACCCTTTCAAGTTTCACAACATCCTTCCTATTGAATTGAACACAGTATTCCAAAAGTGGCCTAACCAACGTCCTGTACAGCTGCACCATGACCTCCCAACTCCTAATGGGAACAGCTTCTCTCTATCCATTCTATCCAGTCCACTCATGATTTTGAAAACCTCTATTCGATCTCCTCCTCGTCTTCTCTCCAAAGAGTTCCAACTTCTTCAATCTGTCCTCATAACTGAAGTTCTTCATCCCTAGAACCATTTGGGTAAAGCCATTTCTTGTATATGCCTCCTTCTATTGTTTGTGTTACTGTATATGCCTGACCCACAGATTGCAGGAGATACCAGTCCTGGGGTAATGTCCAATAGCTGCCAGGAGGTCCAGATCTGTTGCAACTCGCCAGATGGCGCTGTTAATCGAGCGGCGACGTTTCTGCGACTCCCGCGGGGCGATGGTGTCTCTGCGACGGCGCAGAATGCCGGGGGCCGATGGATGGCGACAACTCTGCAACAGGCGGCAGGTGGCGGTGTCTCTGCGGTGGCGCAGGGTGCCGGCGTGTCTGCGACGGCGCAGAGTGCCAGTGGCCAGCAGCCGGCAGATGACGGTGCGTCTGCGGCGATGCGGAGTGCCGGTGGCTGGCAGGTGACGGTAGGTCTGCGGCGGTGCGGGATACCGGCGGCCGGCAGGTGACGGTGCGTCTGCGGCGGTGCAAAGTGCCGATGGCCGGCAGGTGACGGTGCGTCTGCGGCGGTGCAGAGTGCCGATGGCCGGCAGGTGACGGTGCGTCTGCGGCGGTGCGGAGTGCCGGCGGCCGGCAGGTAACGATACGTCTGCGGCGGTGCGGAGTGCCGGTGGCCGGCAGGTGATGGTGCGTCTGCGGCGGTGCGGAATGCCGGCGGCCGGCAGGTGATGGTGCGTCTGCTGCGGAGCGGAATGCCGGCGGCCGGCAGGTGATGGTGCGTCTGCGGCGGTGCGGAATGCCGGCGGCCGGCAGGTGACGCAGTTGTGACTCCTGTTGGTGGCCGGACCGTTTGTTGGCGCTCCCTGTTTCCCGGGAAGATTGTGGGGAGCGTTGGAGCAGCGCTTTCTCTGATCGCAGTCGATGTGAGCGGGGGCCACCATTTTCCAATTAAAGTCGGTTTGAGGGTCGGGTACATGGTCACGGAGTCGCGAGTGCCTGAGGTAAGAGGCTGGATGCCGCCGGAGTCCCCCGGCCCCGGCGGGTAGAAAGGCCCGGGATCGGCCTGAGGCCAGGCCCGAGACAAAGGGAACAAAGAGAAGGCGGCGGCACCGAGTGAGAGCAGCGCCCGCGGAGCCCAGCAGCTCAAACCTCACTGCCCCCAATCCCCCCCACCCACTCATCCCCCCCCCCCACTCATCCCCCCCCCACTCATCTCCCCCCCCACCCCCCCACCTCCCCCCCCACCCCCCCACCCCCCCCACTCGTCTCCCCCCCCCCACCCCCCCCACTCATCTCCCCCCCCACCCCCCCCCACTCATCTCCCCCCCCACCCCCCCACTCATCTCCCCCCCCCACCCCCCCCACTCATCTCCCCCCCCACCCCCCCCACTCATCTCCCCCCCCACCCCCCCCACTCATCTCCCCCCCCCACCCCCCCACTCATCTCCCCCCCCCACCCCCCCACTCATCTCCCCCCCCACCCCCCCACTCATCTCCCCCCCCCAC